>NC_142346.1:8075833-8227916 GCF_054954075.1 Amborella trichopoda
CCAAAAAGTCATCCAAGACATCTGTGTACTTCTTGCGTGACTGTACATACTTGCTTCATCGGTTAAGACGAAGTCTTGAGCCTACACCGCTTCGACGTGGGATGATATTTCCTTATCCCCTTCTCCCCATCACCGTAAACTCTCGCTAAAAGCTTATTTTCCATTCAAACCTTCTTTACTATTCTAGTTTGCCTCTCTTTCTCCCGCATAAATTGTTCCACATTATTCAATAAATTGGAAATCTAAATTTAGTGTCCAAAAAATTAGAAACACTTGTTGGGGTAAATAAAGTCCGACCACTGAATTATAGGGTTAGTAATACTAACTCATAGGGATATTTAAAAACTAAAAAACTAATACTAGTTTATGGCACATTTAAAAAGTAAATATTAATACTAGTTTACTGGGTATTTTAACAGAAAAAATAATACTAGCTCATGAGATATTTTTTTATAAAAAAAAAGTAGTTCACAGGGCACTTTTAATCCTTACACCCACTTCATAATTATTTTCGAGTTGCTTTATCTACTATTCTATATTCTAAATATAAATTTATTTATTTATTTTAATTTTATTAAAAGATAAATACAAATCTGAGTTTTTTAAATTCTATATTTTTTGTCTATAGTAATTATTACATATTAGAATTAGTTTTTTTGAGGGTCGTACCTTTGTTTTCTCTCTATTAATCAAAAGGTCCAAAGCTATTATACACTTCTTCTTTTTTCACTGTAAATTTGAGTAAGAGAGATACTTTTTATTGTAATGAGTTGCATTTTATATTTTATTTGACTATAAAATTAATTTAATAGATAACATACACTACATTAGGAGACAAGTTTTTAGTACTCATGCATTTTCAATAAACTAATAAAAACTATAATGCAATACCACTCTTTTTTTCTAAAACCCAAAAAAAACTAGATTTCAAAAAATTGCAATAATCTTTTATAAAATTCTTAATATTGCTATTGTCTAATTATTAGGGGAAAAATATTTTTTGAAGATTTTTTAATATCATAACATTGAAATTAATGTCACTGATATAAATGAATGGTTAACACAATCGACATCTAAACATGAAAATAACGTCTCGGATTCTAAGTATTCACTTATTTTTACAAAGTAATGAATGTACATAATGCACTACTTTTAATTTCTTTTAAAAACTAAAAAAAACATTATTTTTTAAATTTATATTGATTTTTTTAAAAAATTTGAGATAAAAATTATCAATTCTACCGATTCTATGATCTTATCCACCGTTTCTCCTATCCGACTCGGGTAGAGGTGTTAACGATTCGAGTCACCCGTCCGTTTTCTTAAACCTTAGTGAGCACCTTGTACTATGGTCTTAATTGTATACTTTCCGCTCATTAAACTTGCATTTTATATCCTCGTATTATTGTGAGGTTTGTATTCTTGTAATTATGTAATTCCAGAGTTCGTGCATAGCCAACTTCCAAGTATCATGTTCCTTACTTGTTTTGTTATTGTGACATGCAGGGAATTCTTGCAGATATCTTGGAGCCAATAATGGGAAAGGGACTTGTACCTGCTGATCTTGATACTTGGAAGAAGAGGAGAAAAGGTATTGTTTTTTCTTGTTTGCTGTTTTCTCAACTGGAGGAAAGGTTATCGCACATGAAACTTCTTAGGCTGGACAATGATTGTTCTTCCAAGTTCTAATATTTTTTTACAATATCACAAAAGCTGTGGATTTATTGCTTCTATATATTTGATACATAGATCACATTTACGAAATATTAGTTTGGAATATTCATTTTCTGTTGGTTCTAAACAAAATTTATTTTATTCCTCCTTGTCCAAGAAAATGTGGTTCTTTTACTGCTAATTGATTGGATCACAAGCTACTGCTAATTGATTGGATCAGCGTTAAGTGTCATGGAATTGTTGAATGTCTCAAGTGATGGGGAAGTTTAGTAATAATGAAGACATCTTGCAAGAAATGTTGATACGAAAATTCAATTTTATGAATTTTTGATGAGCTACAACGTTTAAAGTCTTTTGAAAATTTAAGTCTGATAGGTTTATATACTCTAATTGTTATGGTTTTTATTCCGAAAGATTTTGTGAAAACTGTATGAGAAATTATGTTATCAAAAAATATAGGGGGGCTAGGAGCGTCTGTTTGGAATTACTTCCAGTGCTTTTGTGCCTGTAGGATACTCCAATCTAACTTTTTCAAATTCTACTGCATATTACTTTTTATAAGTAGAACTGTACAAAATTACTTGAAAAAAAACTGGTATTTAATTGTTATTTGAATAAGTTAGGTATTAGTGATGTCCTGTTCCAGCTTAACCATTCTCTTGGTATTTGTTCTTCTAAATGGTGGTTTATTTTCTTTTCATTCTTCTTTTGTGCATGTTAACAATGGGAACTCATGGTTATGGTGGTTGTAAGTGGGTAGGCAGAGTCCCCTTCTATCCCTTTAAATCTCATGTTCAGTTAGAGGGCGAGGTCATGATCATTCCAACTCTTATGAGATGCATGTCCCATCTTCAATAGAGTAGTTATTAATGTATCCATGTACTTTTAAATGATGAACGATTTTTGCCTACTATTTTACACTTTATCTTTCTGGTTTTGCATGGGTCCTTAGGTGTGATGACCAATTCATACTTATACAGCTCATTAGCATTACACCATCTTTGTGTTCACCTATGCTCATTACAATGGGATGAATTTTACAAAATCAAATCCTATATCTGTAGCATTGTCAAAAACCTGTAACATGATTTTGCTCCAAGGGTAATATTCAATAGCCACTATCTGATGGGTGGAGAAGCATAGGTTTGATGGATAGAGTTCAAAAGAATGCTGCTTTTTTCTTTGGAATTTTAATCAGGCAGTTTTCTTGGACATGTGGAATGGGGATGCTCCTCCCAGGCCCATCGTCCTTTTGCTAGGGAGAATAGCTACTCTTGCCTTTGCCCGTTCATCTGATTGTGGGAAGCTTTGTATTATTTTACATGACAAAGTTGCTTTGAGGCTCTAGTGCTCTCTTCCTCAATAACCATCAGTAATTAGTCTTTGAGCAGATAAAGAAAATTTCTTGGGAGATGACAAGACCGTAGGAGTCACTGCATAGTGTATTTGAAATATATCGGCCATTTTTCAGAAAGTTTAGTTAGGGTAAAATAAGTGAATGCATGTAACAAACAATTTTCTTTATGGCCAAGAGATCCACTAGAACATAAGCAAAGCTTTTTTGGTCATCAGAAAATAGTTATCTAGTATTTGAAAACTTGTTGGTTGGAGCTTTAAAACAGGTGAGATGATAAGAAATGAATTGCAGTAACAAGCATGATGTGCAGTTTTTGAGGTTTGTCTCACTTCTTTGAAAAGTAAAAAGATCACGTGAGATTTCCGAAGGGAGCTGCTGCCTGGTTCAAGGTAAATTAAATAGGCAAGAATGGAGGTAGTAACAGGCACATGGTGTTAATGATCCCAAGTATTGCATGTCAAATAATTGGTAGCATTTAGGCTGGTGCAGTCCCATGATATTATGCGTGCTTTACATGAGCTGACTTACTATCACTGAGAAGTGAGAACAACCATAGGTTTGTTAACCATCAACACAAGAATCTGACTGATAAAAAAAACTTTAATAGTTTTGCCCATTCCATAGGATAATATTGGAGGAATCATGTTAAACGGTAATCAGTCATTTGTGGAAGAGTCATTGTAGAGAACCATGGTGACAGGAAATTAGGGCATGACTTGAGATTGGAAAGGGATTACCTGGATAGGAAGATGGAAAAATGCTTGTCTTTTTTGTTTATGAATGAAATGCAGTCGATCATTTTATTTCTTCAATTCTAATTTTCATTTTTCTTAATCTTGTGACTGTATTCATATTTGACATTCTTGAATTGCATATTCCAAAAAGTTGGAATAAAGCTACGTACATCTGATTGTGGCCATTTATGTTGTATTCTTTTACATTGATAGCCACACATTTTGTCCACCATTCTTGGCAATAACTGAATTCTTCAAGATGTACCATAGCATAAATCCTATGATCTTGTAAACGAGAGATGGCTCACGAGGCCTTTAAACCCGTTACCATTTCTAGATGGATGTCAAACTGATATCACTACTCATTGTTCATTAGGTTATACTACCTACGACCTTGAATACTGAGGTTTCATGTTGCCTTTTGTACTACATGCGAGCAATGATCCATCTTCAAGGCAACTAGAGCAATTCCTGGCACAACTCTAATTTTCTCATAAGACTTGAATGACTGACGAGAATAAAAATTTCTTAGAGTACTTTATTGCAGTATGAGATATTTGGTGCATTCTGACGAGTATCTCTAATTTACTTTTCTAGCCTCGCTTTGAAGTCCTTTGTCTCTTGTTCTAATGCTGTCCTCTGTGTCATGCTTCACTATGGCCTGTATAAATTCATATTAGTATGGATTTTGGCAGAAGATTCTGTGGACTGAAATTTGTTCCATAATGTTTTTTTGTACTTTGCAAGAAATTTGGTGTTGGTATATATGCTTATTCTAATCTTCACATTCTTTATTCATGTTTTTCTGTTGTGGCCGGTTATATTTTTTCTTTTGTGCTTGTAGAAGAAAACATTTCTGACGCCACCAAATAAAAAAAAAAGGAAAATAAAAACCTTTTTTTAATGCGGTCTTCATCATACTTGCAGCTATTGCTCCTGCTTTTCATGTTATGTACTTAGAGGCCATGATCAAAATATTCATAGGATGCACAAGACGCACCATGGTGAAGTTTGAAGAGTTGTTTCATGGAGATAATTTGTCTGAAGGGCAATTTATTGAAGTGGATCTTGAAGCTGAGTTTTCAAGTTTAGCACTTGATATTATTGGGTTGGGCGTGTTCAACTATGACTTCAGATCGGTAACAAAAGAATCACCGATTATCAAGGTTGTACATCAGTTTTGTATCTATCTGCTTCGTTTTTTTGAGTGGAACTATTCTGCATATAATTTTAAAGAATTCTAAGCCTGTTTGTATTTTTTGTTCCTATACTTTTCATTTGGCAGCTTGATTCTTACTCTTTATTTTAGATATTTCATGTGTTGGATTTTATATTTGCATATTAGGACATTATCTTAACACTGTACAAGAGTGGCAACGATATTGTAATTTTGTATCACGTTGGAATGACTATCCATTAATAGTGTCCTTTATTCTATAATAATAGAAGCAACCAATTAATCTCTCCTTTTATCTTATTTACTTGATTCTATTGCAGCTTATAGAATTAGAGCTAGGTGGACGAAGTGGGGATGCGCTTCTGGAGTCTATTGTGATCGTTGAATGCCAATGAAACTAAAGGAGAAGTTCTACAAGATGGCTATAAGACCAACCATGCTTTATGAGACTGAATGTTAGGTGGTCAAGAAACAACATATCCATAGCATGAGTGTAGCTGAGATGAGAATGTTGAGATGGATGGGTGGCAAGACATAGAAGGATAGAATTCGAATGAATACATTCCAAGGAACTTGGGGGTAGCTCTAACAAGCGATAAATTGAGGGAAAATAGAATTAGGTGGTCTAGTCATGTGTAGTGTCGACCTAGAATAACATTGGTTAGGAGGGGTGATTTGATTCAAGTAGAAAGCTCTAAAACATTGAGGGAAATGCTCTAAAGGACATAGATGGAAGTAGTGAGAAGAGATGTGCTGACTTATGGCTTGATTGAGGGTATGACCCTTGTCAGAGAGGAATGATAGAAAATGATTCGTGTAGCTGACCTCAAATAGTTGGGATAAGGCTTTGATGATGATGGTGACGACGACTTGATTCTATCGCACATTTTGAATTTTTGCAAATTGATGACACTTCTTTTATTTTGATCTTTGCAAATTGATGATGCAGTCAATTGATTGACTTTGCTCAAGGAACATGAAGTGGGCTTAGGAATAGTTTGAAAATTCTATCCGACATTCTGACTTTTTGCAAATTGATGACACTTCTTTTATTTTGATCTTTGCAAATTGATGATGCAGTAACTTGATTCACTTTGCTCAAGGAACATGAAGTGGGCCTAGGAATAGTTTGGAAATTATAGCCATCCTTTTGTCAAACTGTGAAGCTGAAGCTAAGGTCTTTTGACATCTTTGGTGATGTAAAAGCAAAAGATGACGAGAGCTTTCCAAAAAAGAAATGGAAATAGGATTCCATACTTTAGGTACCAATCTACTTTAGTCGTGAAAGATAAGGACAAAGCTCTAGAGCTTGCCTACCAATTCCATTTTTCTCGAAGTGAATGATTGTTCATTGGGCATTGCACCATGTGGTTATAAAAAGAAAAATAAATTGGGTATCATGCAGGTGATGTTTTACTAACTTGTCACTTAGCATATTGGCAGGTAGTGAAATAAATTTCTCTAGTATGATAGATTTATTATCCCAGAGAAGTTCATTTGTAGTTGTAGAGGGGAATTGAGAAACAAAAGATCGTGCCTACATTGCAATTGTGGAGTTTGCAATGTTATGAACAGGTTTCTTATTCTTGTTCTAGTGAGGAATGGTAGTAATTGCATAAATCTTTGCATTTTTTTGGGCAGAAAAAGAACATTAGAACTGATAAGGTGGGGTTCAATTATTGACTAAAAAAAAAGGCGTTGAGTCATTGAAACAAAGGGGAAAAGAAAAGAAAGAAGGAAAAACACTGGGTTGGCAACATGAAAGGGCAACTCTACTTTCTTATTCCTTCTCTTTTGGGATTTTTCTAGCGTGTAAAGCGCTTTGGGACCATTTTGGACTTTGGTGATTTAATTTTATGTGAAGGATATTAACTAGTTATGGTTTAATGTTGAGATTAGACTAAATGGATGGCTAAAATTTTGTAGGAACCTCTAGAGCTTTCATTTGGTGCTTAAAATCTCTACCTCAGGCGAAAAAAAGAACTTTTGGTTTTGGAAGGTTACTTTGAGAGCAAGGCTTCCAACTAGCTTGGGTTTGAGAGATTAGAATTGAAGATGTTGAAGCCTAAATCTCTGAATCACCTCACTAACATTGTCGCAATAAGTTGGTGCACAAGGACTTGTGTTTTCCTTCTATTGAACTGCTGTTCTCCTTTTTCCAGCAAGGATTTGAAGGTATTTTGTGTGCTTTCAAGTTGAAAACTGAAGGATTTTTTTTTTTGAGAAATTGCTAAGTACACATACTATTAGTTTTTGCATATTTTGTTGTTTGTTACTACTCTTGCCTTTGATTCACATCAAGTTCATTCCTTGCGGTTATTCACGTCTCCTTTTTCTTTGAGCATTTCATACTTCCAATTGATGGCTGCAAGAGTTGTTGGTGGGAACCTGTTGGGGTTTGTGGCTTTTAAAAGCCACAAGATCATGTAAAAAGACATTTATAGTGGATTATACACTTCACTTGGAATGTATATTATTTGACTGACCAAGGTTTAGGCGGTCTATGGCTCTGGTCATGACCAAAACATTGACCCTTGTGCATGTGGCATTATCAAATAGAGTTTACAATAGATCATCCCTTGTTGAGGTTTGACAAATGACTAAAGATGGTTTTTGGGCCAAAAAAACTGTGTGGTCTCGTATGTGCGAATGTAGGCCTGTAAGAGCGAGGGCTAAATCGTCAACAAACTTTTGTATTAGTATGTACATATGACAACTGCATTACCGGGAAGCAGCCTTGAAAGGGATACATGTACATGTACATTGAGAGAATCCCCTTTGCACTGCAGTGACATGTGCTGGACTTGCTCTTAAGGGGAGAACTGTGATCAAAATTCGTGGACAATGGTTCCATAGTTTATTGGCCGACTTTGACGAGCCAGTCATGAGCTCCTACATGAGACTGTAGGCCATGAATCTCGTTGGGTTGGTTTGAGAAGACATATGTGGGTCATGGTCATCTGGTCGAGTGGAGTGCTCTTATAATCACTTTATTTTGACCCATTGGTACCGATCCACTTCTAGATATTTTATTTTCAGTATTAGAGATGTTTCTGTGATTTTTTGGAATTTTGTTTTATAAATTTTTAAATCATTTTCTGTTGTAGAATTCCTTAAAAGGGTATTTTGGATATATTTCTTATAAGGATGGGCACCCCCCATAGTTGGGGCGTGGGGCCTTTGGGAGCCCACATGTCCCAAATGAGTTGGCACACCCCCCTTCTCTCTTATGTTTTATTATATTTTAATTAAAGATGTTTTTAAGTTAATTGAAGATAATCTTTTTAAAGAAAGATTATGTGTTGGAATAGGATTTGACCAAAATTATATTATTTTGACCTCCTAGTAATTCAAAGATGATAAAATAAGTTCTTTAAGGTTTTCAAATTGTTTTAATCCTAATTGGACTAGACGTGGATGTGAGTCAAATATTAAGAGGATAATGTTCCTCTTTAAATCATGATAGCTGATTTGTGAGACGGATGACTTCGATTTTTTTCCTTCCCACCTTATGGATTTCCTACATTCATAGTGGTCAAGGTGACTCATTGGAAAGGCATCCCTAGGTGGGGGTCTTGTGGGCCTATATAAAGAGGTGATGCCTATCTTTCTCTCCTATTTCTCCCTCTCTCTCTCTCCTCCATGCCTTAAGTCTTCTCTCTTCTCTTATGTCTCTCCCTATAGAGGCACGCACCCATACGATAGTCAATAGTGGGTGGCAGGCCATATAAAAATAAATCCCTTGTTAGGGTTTGGACATAGAGAGGCACAGACAACCTAGAAAAAAGAAGGTGCCTTTAAGGCATGCCTAGATGTTCTAAAAGGATTCCTACAAATCTTAATTGTGTTTTGATGCTCTCTAAAACCCTAGATTATGAGATATTGCTTAGAGAAGCTTCCTGGCGCTGAAATTCCAGCAAGACCAATAGGATTCAAATGTGTCATCAGTTAGGGAGTTGGGTGTGGGGTGTACCAAGTCCTGTAGCGATAACCTTGGCACAATCAAGTAAGTCTTCCTGGCTGTTTACTTTATTTTTCAGTCATATTTCCATATTTTTATGAATTTTCAGGACCATTTTTTGTACTTAAATTCATAGTGGATGATTAAAAGGTCCTAGGTTGTATTTAGGGTTTATTTTCTGTTTACATCAGTTTATTGTGGCACTTGTAAGTGGAGTTCCATTTCATTAATAAAGAAAAGAAGAATTTTCGTTGATTTTGTAGACTTAAATTCCGCAGAGCCACACCTTTTAGAATCGTGGCTGAAGGGGTAGGAAAGCGATGACTCTTGATTTGTTTCAGAAGATGCAAGAGTGACTCCAACAACTTACATAGTTGGTTATGCTTATAGTTGTTGGGAGGTGGAGTGGGAGTGGTACATGAGCTTGAGTGGATTGGGAGCTCGGCAGTGACCCATGGCAGGGGTTCCTTACCTTCAGAGCACTTGGGAGCAGCTTGATACATAGATGCATACATACAGACATGCAAATATATATTTTTATTTTTAAATTGATTTATGAATTTGAGTTATGTATTTGTCCACTTTTTAGCATTATATACACGTGCACAATGAGAACTTTATAGTTTGAAACGACCATAAAATATTGAAAAAAATGAGATTCGAGAGTCATGATAAGGATTGAACCTAGAACTCAGCTAAGTCCCTAACCAGATGAGATATGGCGATATGCATGAGAGCTGCCTGTTTCAGGAAAACCTTGGTAATTCCCCCTTCAAGACTACCTTGGCAATTCTCCCTTCGGGACATTCCAGGATTGTAAAGCCCCTCAATTCCATGTTAACTTGGGCGATTCAAAGTATCTTCGCTAGTTTTTAACCACTTAGGCAAACCAAAACCATGAAAATAGGAAACAAATATCTTCTTTAGGTGGTTGTTAACTATAACTTAGATAAAAAAAAAAAAAATACTACAAATTCAAAGACAGGTTTCGAAATTCAAAAACTTGGAAACTTCCCTAGTATCGAGATCCTTTCTGACCATGGTCATGCTCCATTTTGAGTGGAGTAGCGATCCCCTTCCAAAGCAATGATGATCCCTTTTTGTCAGGGATTGGGATCCTTACGAAATAGGGATCAAGCCCCCTCGATGCGAGAAATTAGCTCTGTTCAGACTCTAGCTCTGGGATCGTCGGAGCAAGATTCTGAGGGGGAAAGCCACCCCCTCAACCAAGCTCCTTGCAACTATGGTTATGCTTAATTGCTAAAATGGGAGTGATTGTGGCTCTCATCGCGTTAGAGGGGTGATGAATGGTTTGGATCTTTTTGTCGGGGGAGAAAATGATATCTCCAATGATGAAAGTAGAGTAGATTCAGATAGGTCTGTCAAGCGGAATAAGAGGGGACAACTTTGCAAGGATTTGCATTCGACATGTTCTACAAAATAACTGATATGGTGGGAAATGAAATCTAAAAGAGGTATTCACATTCAAATTTTAGAGATTGATTGGAAAATGGAAGATAAAAAGAATTTCTAAACTGGTTGAATCATTGAAGTTATTTTGATTAGTAAGAAGTCCCAGAGGAGAGAGAAGTCAAACTTTTGAGCCAAGTTGAGATGTCCAGCTTCTACGTGGTGAAAATATTGTCAACATAATCATGAAATTAGGGGAAAGGGAAAGTTCAGAAGATGGGATAAGATGAAGGTCAAGTTGAAGGTTCAATTTTGCCTCGAGAATATGTGTAAACTTTGTAACATAAGGTACAAAATCTGAAGGCAGCTGGAGAAGACTATACTTTGATTCATTGGGGTGGGAATGAGGGAGGTTATAGTTTCATGAGTTTTACTCTCCTAGGGCCAGCACATGTTTTGATGGTGAGCTACACATGGATGTTGTTCCATAGTATTTTGAGAACTTATTAAACATTCTTCTTTATGATCTATAAAGTCTTCTTGGCATTTTTAGGCATGGATCTCCCTTATATTGGTTATTATGGCGTAGATCAAGAATAGGCTGCACAATTAGATGATTTTTTTACGTTTCCTCAGTGTAAGTATGTTTATACTTGTTGATTGGCACTAATGAAGAATTCTTATCGTGGCTTTTGCTGTTCCTTGGATGACTTATATACGAGCAATAATACCTGATTTGTGGTATAATACTTAAGAACATTTTGGTTACTGATAGATACTTGTTACTTACAACTTTGCAACTTAATATAGTGCATGCTTTTTATGTTACGGCACGTGTAAATATGCCTATACAGGACTGCTGTTGCAGTGAATATTGCCAGATTATATTTCTATACTAGATGGAATCATTTGAAGTAGTTGAAATTGCTTTCTCTACGAATTTTAACTGCTTTTGCTTGTATATGTCCCCACTTATTAGTTTCTAAACAAAACATTATTTGCAATTTTTATGTCATAAATAACCTTTCAAAAAAGTCATAAGTTGGAGATTTTGTGATTTCGTAGGCACTTTATGGTACTCTGTCTGAAGCTGAACATAGATCAACGTTCTATGTTGCTTACTGGAAACTTCCTTTTGCAAAATACATAGTTCCTCGCCAAAGAAAATTTCATAGTGACATCAAGCTTATCAATGATTGCCTTGATACACTTATCTCCAATGCGAAAGAAACAAGACAAGTAAGCAATTTTATCAGGATTATGTATGTTCCTTCCAAAGAGAATCATCTTCAATTCTAGTGGTTGAGAATTTTTGTCATGTATTTTGTTGAGTTTAGTTTTAATCTTTCATGTTTTTCTGGGCACATGCATGTCGTGATATACTATTAAATGCACAGATTCT
This sequence comes from Amborella trichopoda, assembly GCF_054954075.1. Classification (NCBI taxonomy): domain Eukaryota; kingdom Viridiplantae; phylum Streptophyta; class Magnoliopsida; order Amborellales; family Amborellaceae; genus Amborella; species Amborella trichopoda. The sequence continues at coordinate 8,087,549 of NC_142346.1, forward strand.
TGATTCAAACAAGTCACAATCTATGGCAGCTCGTAACTAGCATATAATGTTATTTTCAACTATTTGAATGTGTTTCTTTCTTCACCCAAAATATTAACAGTTGAATATGTCCTATATAGTTTTGATTATGAGTAATTTGTGCATCCATATTTGCCTTTGGGAACCACATACATACAGGCATGCTGAAAATCATTCATAAATAGATGTTTTTGCAAGTGTGGGTTTTGGCATGTTCATGTTTGGAAGCGCTTTCACTCTATATGATGTTTGTATGTGGCTATAGAAATTTGTTTTATGTTGTGTAGCTCACAGTGTATACATAAACGTGCAGATGCAGTGTACACTTTACTTGTTGGATGTCATTCCATGCATATGCATGTGTGTTAGCAAATGTTGTTTAGAACTTGGAACATAATGTGCATACTGCATGCTGATGAAAATATTCTTTATTTTTTGAACTATCAAATTATGATAGTTCACCTTGTTCTATGATTATCTGACTCCTTAAGTCATAGTGTTCTATCGATGATCATGAAACTCTAATAATATCCCACTAGCGTGACCATGTCCTTGGACTTTGATATTACCTGTTTTAAGGATAATACTGCTGCTGATGACTAGCGTTTCTTTAAAATAAATTATAGTGCCACATTGGTCTGTGGCTTTATATTTAAGCATTACCAAGATTATCTCTACGTGACTAGGGAAATATCATATCCTTTTGCTAGTTTTCGTGTGCAAGGCTTATTTTGCATTTTGTCTCTCCTGGTGAATTCTTCCAGCAATCTGGGTGTTGTTATATGCTCATCTCTTCCCATTTAGGCATTTCTGTTGAAATGTGTTGTCTTTCGTTTTTATGATTATCATGATATTCATTTTTGGGGCACTTGAATTAATAATTTCCGCAATGCATGGGCATGCATATGTCTTGGTTTCTTGTATTTTAGCTTTTCTCGGCATAAGTATGCAAGTTACCAAGATTTTTGTCTCTCTTCAAGGGAATTCGCCACATTCTTCTGTTCTTGCGCATCCTGCTAGTGTCTATCAGTGGCCTCTATCAGCCCATTTGTCACATCATCTCTATGTTGTTGGATGGCACATCATTTTTTTGTCCTACGCATAGAGCTTGAATAGTATAAGTTTGACATTTTATGATTTGATTCTCTTAGTTTTTGGATAATACATGTTTGCATATGTTTCTGTTCTGAAATGTGTCAGGTGCCATCATTTGTCTTGCAAAAGCCGAATATTGTTTTTCTTGCTTTTGTATCATGTTTGCTTTCTAGTTGATGCTGTATGTGACAAGAAATGCCAGATTGGTTCTCAATTCAAACTAATTTACCTATACCTTTTTTATTTTATATTATGACAGGAAGCTGATGTTAAAAAACTTCAAGATACAGATTATGGTATTTTGAAGGTAGGTTTATCATTCTTTTGGAAAGTCGTTTGTTACTCTTCTATTTCCTCTTATTTGTACATATTTTGAGCACAAAATCTGTCCAACTGAAATTTCTTGTTTGTCATTGTGTCAATAAATTGATGCGCAAAATTTTTTTTATACAATTTATTGGAGTTTCCAGCTTCTCACTCTGGGACTATGTTACCAGGATGCAAGTTTACTGAGGTTCCTTGTTGATGTAAGGGGGGAGGATGTTGATGATGTCCAGGTAAGAAGGGAATTCCTTGTAAAAGGAATAGAAGTCCTTGTTGCATGAAGATTAACATATGTTAATAATTAAGTTCTGAAAGGGGATTAAACATCATAATGCAATTCTAATGCTGTGCTCAGATTATTATCTTATATGGTTTTGTTTTCATTTACTTTGGGACAAGTAATCTTTTACTAAATCTAACCAGCATTCCCCTACAGCTTCGAGATGATCTGATGACATTGCTCATTGCTGGACACGAAACTACGTCAGCAGTTCTTACATGGACAATCTTTCTACTTGCGCATGTGTGTAACCAACCCTTTTTGTTATTTTAATTTTTTTTAATTTTTTTTTGGTGAAGCATGTCAATATGCCTTGAAAATCACTTGTATATATTTTTTCTTATTTTGTGGTTATTAGCATATTATTCCTAATAGTTCTTGTGGCTTCGATGCAGCACCCCTCCAAAATGAGGAAGGCTCAAGCAGAGATTGATGCTGTACTTCAATCAAGTGAATTGAATTTTGAAAGTCTTAAGAATTTGGAGTAGGTGACTAATCTTTGAAGATCAACCAACCTACATTTCTTGTTGGGAATCCTTTGTCTTTGAACTGAAACTATATATAACATATGTTATTGTTTTTAAAGTTGCAGCAAACTTCTAAGTATAATGAATATTACAAATTAGAAACATTACCTAAAGGACCTAGTAAACATTGGATATTTTCCATGATTTCATTTTCTCATATATTCCTGAGAAACCTCTCTTACTAGCTTCCCAAACTTCTTTTTTGGTCAAATAATTCCTCAACTTCTATCTTGTCATGAGACCTCAGGTTATCTTGGAGCGTTTGCGTCTGTTTTCAACATGTAATCCCTAAAGCAATAGAATGAGTGGGTTTTGTTTTATGATGAATTTTGGGATGGAAGAATCAAATACTTGAACATGTCAAATCAAACTATGGCTTGTGATTTCTTAATGAAAAACCACTATTGAAGAGGGCATAATTCTGAGATATAGAGTTTGAGAAATTTATTTTGAGGACTTTTTGGGTAAAAATGGAGGTGCTGAAGGATGCTTTAAAACTAGTGAAGACTTTTATGAGGACTAAGATTCGAGGTATCTGATGAGGTATAATTGGTACTCAGAGGGGGACTTGTATCTTCATTTGTCCTTCGTTGTTGTATATACAAGTATTCAACATTTTTATCCTTTTGTAAGCCACTTGTGATTGGGATGATGGAAGAGGATATCAGAATAACGATGCTTGGCTAAAATTTGGATTTTGTTAAAGGTATTACTCTATAAAGATAGGGGAAAGAAGCTTTCTTAGGTAGGGCTATCCATCCTAGTCCTGGAAATTCGGCAGTAAACATTTATAATTTATTGGACTACCATGAGTGGTCAGTACTGATCTAAGCTGTAACTTAGTAAGCATCCATAGGTGTTTAGTTTGCTAGGTTTTTTCTTTTGTATCTTGCGGCTGAAAGGGATTGACATCCCTTGATAGATTTTAGTTGGATGTGTGAGGATAAAAGCTTAGGATCCTTATAAAGCTCGATGAAGAAAGGACACTGTTAGAGGAAGTTGCAAATAATTAGGCTTGTGGATATTTGTGGAACCAGCTTGTAAAGGATTGGATTAAGTGGAATGATCTCATGCATGGCTTCTTTGAATCCTCTCTAAATTTCCAAAAAAAAGAAATTCTGGCCACAAAATTTTAAGTTGCATTTTATGAGAGTACTAAAGAGTCTTGCATTAAATTTCAGCACAAAATATTTTGTGCGAAAAACTACCCTTTTAGTTTTTTATACTTGAGGATTAAGGGATAGAAAGTGGTATATGTTAATTATTGAGGTGTTGTGCAGTAAGTTTTAAGTAAGATAATTCCACTACCTCATTGCAGCAGTATAGAACTTGCAAATGATAGTTATTGGAAGGACTCCATAAAAAATTAGGTTAACATCTGGGACCTCTAGAAACTTTCTTTTACAATGGCTTAGAAGGGAATTTTTCATGGATTGTGTGACTCAATTAATAGATTCTCTATTGTTGAATAGAGAAGAGAGCAAAAGACAGAGGTAGTCCACATACTAAAGATTTGTAGATTTACACTTAAACATTTTACGTTGAGTGTGGTTGTACCATATTGGGATTGGGTGATGGTCTTGAGCCTTTTCTGTTCCACACTAGGGCATAAGAGTTATAAGATATGGTGAACCCCATGGCCATATCTCTTTTTCGTCTATCTCTATTTATTAATTGTTTTTGTGGTTGCCCGTTAGTTTTCGCGTCTTGATGTAGGACAAGATGCCTCTTATTTTTGGATTTTCATGTTTAATTTTAAAAATTTATTTTTGGAACTTTCTTGGGTTACGTTTTTAGGATACTTTTAGTTTTTAGGTATTCTAGGGATTTTTATTTTTAGAATTTTGGGAGTTGTTTAGAAAAGTGGTTAAAAGTGATAAACGAATTATTTGTTTTACCTAGGGTAAAAATGTAATTACAAATTTTATTTTAATTGGTTTTTTATTTCCATTAGAAATAGGATTTCTTGGGTTCTAAGTAAAGTTTGTTATTTATCTATGGGAGTTCTATTAGGGTGTTTTCCATAGAGTCTTGAGTTTTAAGATTTTCTTGGTTTTTATTTCCATTAAAATTAGGATTTCTTGGGTTCTAAGTAATGTTTGTTATTATTTATAGGAGTTCTAATAGGGTGTTTTCCATAGAGTCTTGAGTTTTGAGATTTTCCTTTTCTGGTTTAATAGCTGTAGAGCCATTGGAGCCTGACTTATAAACTTCCTCTTTAATTTTCCAGTAAGTAGATTATTGGAGTTTTTTCCCCATAAAATTCATTCTACTTCACATCCATGTTTATTGGGTTTAGTTTTTCATCTGGGATTTTACATATTATTTTCTTTCAAAGAAGCAAGGGCTAGCATTGTCTATTGGCCTAATAGATCTCAAAATAGGTGGTCTGTGCTTGGAAAGGAAATCTACAAGTTGAACAAGCCCCATGAGTTGGTTTTCCAAGCTCTTGCTTGTTGGACATAATATGTTCTGGACACATAGTGGGCATAAGTTGTTGAAGAAAAGGAATTTTAGTTGATTGTAAACCCTTAGAAACGTGAGGTCAATTTTTTCCCTTTTATAACTTTGGTAAGTCAACGTGATTTAGCCAAGTTCATGTCTATGCGAATGTGAACTCAGGTAAGGACAAAGCATGTTAGACAGTCTCTGTAGGGGCTTTCTATAGATTGAAGAAGGTATTTCTAGCAGCTAACATCGGGATTTGCATCTATCTTGAGATGATTTATTCCCAACAGGATGTTGTTAGCAATGGCTCCAACATAGCACATTTGAGATGATTACTCCAAAAGGGACATGCTGAACCATGGCTCAACATTGAACATTATTGATCAAGCTTTCGCTTAACAATAAGAAATATTGATGGGATTTTCTTCACATGGGGTCTTGACTATGTGTCCCGTCATTTTCACCTTATAAACAAATTCTAGGTAGACACCATTTGTCTTGCAATTGTGAGATTTTTGTCTACTTGTGTGTATCATGGACTAAGGCATGACTAATGGAATCCAAACAAGATCCTATAGTTACTATAGAATCTACAGGTTGTTCCATAGGGCTGTTACCTGGCCCAGGCTGGCCTTTGGGCTTTCGAGACTAGCCGTGTTTTGGGGTGGGTACGGGCCCTATGCTAAGGTTCGGGGATGGGCTTTGCAGGCCTAAAACATTTTCAGGTTGGGCCTAGGCTAGCATTGGGAAATCTTTTTAAGTATATCACATGTAATAAACAACTATTTCCCCATAATTGTATAGGGCCCTGGCCGTTTTTTTCCAGCCTCGCCAAGCTCGAGCTCAAGCTCGGGCTGGCACGGCCTGAGCTTATTAACAGCCCTAATTGTTAACCTTTCTCCTAAAGGATATAGTTGTCTGAACTCCATGATGTCATCGAGGGACTCTAGTATGAGTTCCTTAAGGTCCTAGTTTTATGTCAAGAAAGTAGCACTGAATCATAGTCTGCAGATCAAGATCATGTTATAGGAAACTCCATCATATGTGTTGAAAGAGGGAGGCTCAAGGAGGTCAGAGAAGCTTGGTACCCAAGAAGGCTAAATAAGCCGACCTGAGAGAGGATAGAAGAGGATGTGTTATTTCATGAAGCTCATGGTTCCCTTGAAATCTTGAGATGCTCTAGTATATGCAAATAAGGATGAGCAAGTTCTGGGATAGAAGTAATGGAACAGAGTGAAGTAAATCAAATCCACTCTAAAATACTTGATCAAATTTGGGAAAGGGGTTGGGGCATCAGTGGTTAGGGAGGCGGATGCCTCAACATAATGTCTCACCCTCCATTCCCACCGTTAATATTTAAAAAAACAAAAAGAAAAAAAAAACTTGACCAAATTTTCTCTCATAAGAATCAGAGGAAATTGATCACGTGGTTTGATTTGTAAATTCTCCTTTGCAGCACCCTTGTGTATCTAACAATTCTTAAAATAATTGAATGTTACTCTAGGGATTAAAACAAAATCATAAAATTGTTTTTCTTGGAAGAGAATCATGATTACAAGGATATTTGATCAATAATATGGCAGCACTAAATATCGTGGAAGAAACCCTTCTTATATTGTCATGGAAACTTGTCATGGTGATATCAGTCATTCTACATAATCATGTACAACCCTCTAACTCTAGATTCTGTGACATAATTGGGCATCTAATAGTCGAAATTTATATACTTTATCCCTATGCCTCTGTTTTGTACTGCCTAGCATACATGATTGCAGTACATATTTTATGCTAAGATTGATTGCAGTACATATTTGTATGCTAAGATGAGGCTGAGCTGTGTTGTGGAAATTTTATGTTGTATCTACAACAAATTATGACTATATATATGTTCCAATTCTCAGGTATATTAGGCTTAGTGTTGTGGAGGCTCTGCGTTTGTATCCTCAACCACCACTACTCATTAGACGTTCACTCCGGCCTGATATTCTGCCAGGTCAATCTCTTCTCTGAATCCACAAGTTGAAAGAAATGGAAATTTTCATAAGAATCGGGTTCACTATCATGTTTAATGTATTAGAGTGGTAATTTTTATGTGAAAGGGATTATATGTATCATTAAATATTTTGTTGCTACATGTTTCTCATAGAAAGTTCAACATGTAGAGTAATATTGCTGAAGATCTTTTGCATGCAGAATTATAATCTGAACACTGTCGCAAGATGGAAATTTTGCATTCAGATTATTCAGAAAGAAAATTTTGTAGGCAAATTTATTCAGTTTATTTGTATAAATCTTTATGAATAGTTTGCAATTCATTTTTTTTCTTTTAACACTTTTTTTCTTTTGTTATGATCAGTGGTTTAAAAAACGGATCGGTGACCCAGATCGGGCATCCCAAAAACCGATTCGGATCGGTGAATCGGCGATCCGGATTGGTAATCGGGCCGAATTGCTCTGATAAAGCCTTAAAAAAATTCAAAAAAATTATTAAAATTCATTATAAATGTTGTTTTCTAATAATCCAATAAAAAATGAGGGTACTACATTATTAACTTTCATTGTTTTCATCAATTTATGAATATTGAGATGTTCTTTCCCTGTATGAACTTATGTTGACCATTAAATTTACATCATACAAAAAAAATCATAGAATTACCGTGGATTAAGTATATAATCATATATAGACTACAATAAAGAGTTGACTAAATCGATGAAAAATTGGACACTAAAATCTCGAATTGGCGGAAAACCCAAATCCACTAAGAAAACCCAAATTATTACAACCTAACTAACTATAATATTATATACCAAACAATATTTTATAATTATTTTATTATATAAATAATAACAAATCCAAAATATTTTAGAATATCATCTAATTTAAAATGTATTATTGACAACTGTAAGAAAAATAGTACACTACATGATTTATAATACAAAAATTAATAAATACAATAAAAGATTTGGTTATCAATGTAGAAATTATTAGAATGCGTACCAATTTTCTTGAATTTTTTAGGTTTCTAGAATAAATTAGTGGAAGAGATTGTTAGTAGAAAGAGAGAGATTTCAAATGGCCTCATTGTATGAATCCTATCTTTAAATTAATAGTAGTAAATTTATGTTAAAGACCATCATTTTATAAAAGTAAAAAATATAATTAGACCATTTATTCCTAGGTTGCATGAAAAAATACGTTTTATTTTTTTGACAGGAAATACTTATTGTGTTATCTTTTACTTTTTTTTAAAAGAAAAATATGATACTTGTCTTTGTTTTTTTTTTTGACAAAAGAAGAAGATGTTGTATCACATTTTTTTTTACTTGTTGTATTACTTTTTATTTTTTTTTACAAGAAAAATAAAAAAATGATGCTGCCAAAGTACATTTTATTTTTTTATGCTTTTTGTTTTATTTTTTTGCAAGAAATACTTGTTATCTTACCTTGTATTTTTTTTACAAGAAAAATAAAAAAATGTTGTATTATCTTTTTTATGTTTATCTTGAAAAGCATTTTATTTTATATTTTTTCTATTTTTTTACAACAGTATTTTCTGCCTTTGTTTATTTTTTTGACAACAAATTGTATTTTTTTTACAAGAAAAATAAAAAAATGTTGTATTATCTTTTTTATCTTTATCTTGAAAAGCCTTTTATTTTATAGTTTTTCTATTTTTTTACAACAGTATTTTCTGCCTTTCTTTATTTTTTTGTTGTGCACTAAGGGGTTCGAACTCAAAAAAATTTTTGTTGTGCGCTACAAGGTTTGAACTCAAGACATCCACCGAAAAATCGGTGTTGTCAACCAACCCGGCCACGTCGCCTCATGTAATTCTATTAGCTTCTATAATATTATATATTCAATCATCTTGTTTTAATGATTTTTTGTGGGAATTATGCCACATCGAAGGATGAGTGTTGCTTGGTTCGCTATAAAGTCATATATAATAGACACTCCATTGCACGTGTAGAAAAGTGAGGGGGCAGACGTGAGGTGAGTTACCACGTGTTGCTCCCTTGAGGCGGCCGCGTGTGCCACGTGTCACTCCCATGAGGCGGCTACGTGTAAACCCAAAAAATACCGGTTTTTTTGGTGAGACTCACGATTCACTATTGGGAATCGCTCGGTTCTCTCTGGACACGGGTGATTCTCGGTTTTTTCGTGGAACCGGTTTGGTAGCAGACGATTCCCTAGTCGAACCGGGCGAGTCCGGCTCGACTCGGCGAGTTTTTAAACACTGGTTATGATCTTGGTAATCCAATTATTGTATCTTTAGCTTTTTACATGTTCTGATTTACACATGCACTCTAAAATTGTAGGTGGATTGACTGGAGATAAAAATGGGTATTCAATTCCTGCTGGGACTGAAATCTGTCTTTCTGTAAGTATAGTATATCTCTTGATGTGTCTTTTATGCAGTTCGATGAAGATTTCATATCTAATATGGAAAAATATTTTATTGAACTCAACTAATTCCAATAATGAATACATAATGCTTCATATCCACTTCTTTCAGCTGAAAGTCCATTTTTCATATTTCAGTCAAAAGTTCCTTTTAAGTTGTAATATTAGATTTGATCTTACCAATTTTTCTCTCTTATAAAAAAATATGATTTTTGTTTCAAAATAAAACATATATTAGACTTTTTGCATGTGTGTTTTTTTTGACTTGTATATGCATACAAGAGTTTAAAACTTGGATTATTGGAGACCTAGAAGATCAAAACTTAAATTAACAGAAATCTAGAAGATTGCAACTTGCCCAAACTTGAAAGTTGAACTTGAAATAAAATAACACTCACTTCCATTCATCCAACATTGTGAATATGGATTATGGACCCTATGCTGCATAAAGACTATTGGATTATCACAAAAACAATGAGGCAATAAATTAAATGCCAAATTGCTAATTGAGATTTATCGTCAAGGTCCACATCCTCATCACGAGTATAACCATCTCCATCATTACTGTCCCTTACATCTGATGCTAACTCATCACCATCGGAATGATTCCCCTCCTGGACATAATGCTCTTCTTTCTCCATCTCCTCTGACTGTCTGCTTCTCCTCCTCCTCTAATGTCCTCAAGCTCTTCCTAGAAGATCTAGTGGCCCAAACATGGCTCGATGCGTTTCCAGCTGCTTCATGAACTTGGTCCCAACTCAAACTCCCTATCAGGATGGCATGATCATTTCCAGCATCAACCAGCCATTCACTGAAATTATCCATATCTCTCAGCAGTGAGGTGTATATAAAAGTGCTTGACATTTATAACAGAGTATAATTATAATAGTAATGTAGTATTGTTATATATCTATATTACTACTTCACAATTATGTAAATCAATTACTCAATTCACAAAGTCATAATGAGAAACTACAAAGATTATTTGGATGATGTTTAACCCTCTGCCTTATTGAACTATCTGTCCCAACTATGAGAACTTAAACAAATTCACCGCATTTTTAGGAGCTCTGGGTGTCCCATGTTGGGGTTGTCATGTTGTACATATTGAAACTATCCATGATGCAACCCCTTGGAATTAATCTCATAATAAAGAAAAAAAGGAAGCACGGTTGAGAAAATACGCTGTTGCATGCAAAGGCCTATATAAATATGAACGAGGGGTAAATGCTTTTTTTCACATGATACCCATAGTTTTTTCTTTTTAATATATCTTATCCTTAGCAACCTCCATTGCTTTGTGAATATGACCCATGGGTGGTTCTTTCTTACGACCACCATGCGCAACATCTTCACCACCAAATGATCAAATGCTTGGTGGGAGGAGACCACCCCATTCCAAAACTCGGGTTGTAAAACAATATGAGAAATGGTCTTCCCTTTGTGATGCAAAATTGAATAAACAAAGAAAAGACTCCCAAAAGTTTGATAATTTGATTGAAAATAAAAAGGGGGAACCGTTGAAGCTTATAGGCGAAGCTTCTAGTGTCCTTTGCTTCCAACTAGGAAATACCAAGCAAAGTATCCAAATCTCTGAAAGCAAAAGCCTATACCAACCTATATTTATGATCAAAACTTAGCTTGAATATTAAGAAATCCTAATTCTAATATCTTAGCTTGAACTTTAACAAATCCTACTAGTATAAGTTGAACTCGTAATTACTACTTTTACACCTTTGTCCTTCAAAAAATAAGATAAGATAAATTTGTCTTGAAAACAAATCTTGAGTGGTAGCGTAACATCTAGAAGCCCTGATTTTTGTTTTGATGCCAGAATAACTATTATGGCCCCATTCTTGAAGTGGTAACATGAGTTCTATAATGCAGATTTTGCCCAACTAATTTGGCCAAAATATACTTGGCGCGAGTCTCACCCTGTTAAAGAGAATTCACCCTTGAGTTCTGATCATCTGTGAATTTCTTCAATGCTTCTTCATCAGTTTGCTTTAGCGCCTCTAAATTCCATCAATTCTATGGCTTAAGGTTCCATTGGACCAAATACCGACTATATGAACATTAACGGGAGGTAATGGTTCAAATGTAAATTGTTTTTTGGATTTTCTCTCCCCTTGCTTAGGTACCACTCAACAACTTCTGTATCAACAAGCTCTCCATCAGAGATAGAAGAGGCTCCATACCATTTTGGAAGCTCAATCTTGCATCGTTACTGTTCTTCTAGATCACTTGATGAGGGCCAATTTTCTTGTACTTGAGCTCCGGATATGTACTACTAGGGAAGTGCTCCTCTAAAGTCAATGAAATCTATGACTCAAGTTTTCCCTTCCATTGGACCAAATACGGACTTTGGGATTAACTAGGGTGGTGGGGTGGAGGGCAATAATGGTCTGAATGAGGAGAATCTTTTGGATTTTTTCACCATCCTTCTTAGGCATCCTTCTGAAGGTGTTCAGTTCAGTCTTCAACATCATCACTTACTTTCTCTTTCTTGGGTAGAGGAACTAAATATTAGCACTTTGTGGGGTAACTGCATATGCATTTTCTCAAAAGTTGACTTTCTTGTGTATCAATTGACTATGCTATTACAAGAAAATTCTGCTTGAGGCGAAATGTGATCTTATTATGAAGGCTTATCTCATGCGAGGCTCCTTAATAGATTCATACTATTAACAACTTTGGTATGATCATTAGTCTTGGGATTACAAGCATTACTATACTGGAGCCATGTGCCTAACGCCTTCCTTGGGGTACAGTAAACGTGCTTCATGAACCTCGTAACTTGATCAAAAGTAATGGCCTTAGGAATTCCACGTAGTTGAATGGACAATTTAGCTACATGCTTGCATCAAGAGTGTTCTTGCAAGGTATAAAGTGATCCATCTTCGAGAAACGATCCACCACCACAAGTATGGATCCTAGGAAGTTCCATCACAAAGTCCACACTGGCATTTGTCATGACGCGGTACGAATTGACAGAGGGAAGTACAAGCTACGAGCCTTTGACTAGCTGATAGGCCCTGTATCCTTCTACATATTGGCTAACATCTTTCTCGAGTTTTGGCCAATAATATTTCTCATGCGCCAGGGAATGGTTTTGTCTAGCTTTAGTCTAGCCTTAAGTGTCCATTGATGCTTCCCCACACAACCCGCCAATGATTTGAATTCGAAGAGACCCATGTAGAATGCATAGCAGGCTTTCTTAAGCAGAGGTTAGTGGCATTTGATTGGGGAAAGACTCACTATCCAACCAATGAAAGCTCAAGAAAACAAGATCTCTTGCTCAATGCATCAACTGCCTTATTTCTACTGCCCAATTATGCCAATAACAAAAGAAAACCTCTACAAATAAGGAAATCCATTCGTGTGACCCCTGTTCAACCTTTCTTGAACACTAAAAAATTTCAACGCCTCATGTTATGAAAGATAAACTCCCTCCGGAATTCCGGATGAGATAATGTCACCAATGCCTGCATTATAGCATCAATTTCATGGCACAAGTAGAGCACTGAGTCTTGGATTTATTCAACTTTTCATGAAAAAGGCTATGGCCTTACCTTCTTGGCTAAGGACAACCCCAATACTCACATGCAAAGCATCACTCTACTTGGAAAACAACCTAGAAGATCCAAAACAGAAGCAGTAGTCATCTTGTCTTTTATAAGCTTGAAGCTCTCTTCAGCTACACTTGTCCCCTCAAATACTTCCTCATGCAATTAGTGATAGGTGCAATGATAGAGTTGAAATTTTTGATAAACTTCCTGTGAAAAGTAGACAAACCAACTTCTCACTTCTCATGTTTTTTGGTGTAGGTCAATCCACAATTGTTTGTATCCTAGCTTGATCAATTTTAATCCCTTTGACTAAAGCAACAAATCCCATAAATACCAAGCTGTCTCTCATAAAAGAACAAGTTTTGAAGATTCACGAATAACTTCTCCTTGCAAAACTATGCTCCCTCCAAAACTTGCCTTAGATGGTCCAAATTCTCAACATCACCAGAGCCGTATATAAGAGTGTCATCAAAATATAGTACCACAAATTTACCAAGAATAGGGCAAAGCACCTGGTTAGTTACTCTCATAAAAGTACTTGGGGCATTCGACAATCCAAATGACATCACAAGCCAAACATACAAATTCTCCCGAGCTTTAAGAGCTGTCTCCCACTCATCCTCAGGGAGATTTTGCATCTGATGATATCCACTTATCAATCAAATTTGGAAACCCTGATAACACATCAAGCATATTATGTAGACAAGTAGTAGGAAAGCAGTTCTTGACTGTAATCTTATTGATTACCCTACTATCCACACTCACACTCATGCTCCAAGAACCATATTGCTTTGGAGATAGAGGGTATGGACAAATCATAGATGAACTCTCTCGAATTAACCCCTTATTTAACATTTTTAGTTCTCGATGCTGTTCTTCATGGTCTTTTGGACTCATCCTGTTAATAGGGCAGGTTAGGAAGAGTAGCACTAGGGACAAATCAATGCGATCTTGTAATCTCTCATGGGGATAAACCATTATGCAACTCCTCAGGATAGCATCTACAAACTCCTCAATTAACGGTGAAACAGGGTCTGGAATAGAATTAAGACAAGAGTCACCCTTTTCTACTATAGATATAGAAACTGATTTAAAGAGAATATAACCATAGTTGCTGGGGTCTTCCCTCCTAGGTGACGATCCTACTCTAGAATCTCACTCCAGCGCTCCAAGAAAGGGATCTTCAAGGAATCTCAATTTTAACTTTTGGTACATTGATCCCTACTGTTAGGTATCTTAATCCCCACCTCGGAGACCATGACAACGAGCAAATTGATAATCTTTTAATTTATAATCACCTAGCAATACAACTATACATTTTATAGTGTTGCATTGCTTGATGGTTCTAAGTAAAGAGATCCTTACTTTAAAGAATGCATATAGTCATAGACTGTATATATTGTTTACGGTTGGGAGCAAGATCCCCAAAATGTTAAAATTGAGATGCCAAAAGGTTGGGATCAAGGTCCCTAATATTTGGGGATCTCATCCCTAACATACGCATTGTATCCCCAAAATGTTGAAATTGAGATGCCAAAAGGTTGAGATCGATATCCTTAATATTTGGGGATCTCGATCCCCAACATATGTATTGTATGGGTGGCAATCCCAACCATAGGGATCTTCTAGCCTTTCAGGATCCCTTACTATCGATCCCAATCCCAATCTCGCTCCCGATCCCAACAAATGTGAATATGGCCTCTCCCTCCACCTTCGATTCAGGCTGATTGCCCTCCTTTTTTTTTTTTTTGGGCAATTTAGTGGGGAAGACATGCCCCACCTGTTTTTTCAATAGATTAGGGATTACATTTTGGAGTTAATTGGGATGTCAGCGGTAGGAATGGATACCACGATGTGGTAACTGGGTGTGTGGATGCTAACACCACGACCCCAGCCCCTTTTCTGATTGCCCTCCTTTAAAAATTGAAAAGTGATCGTAACCCCCATTCTTCCAAAAAGTATGTGTATTATGTTTTCCATGGTGTATAAGAGATTGATCATACTGCCATGGGTGACTCAATAATATATGAGTTGCATCCATGGGCAAAATACCTTGCACCAAGCAGATCCGTAAAACATTTTCTTCAAGAGGCTCTTCATCATAGATAGACCCGCATCGATGCCTACTTCATAATCATCCCCTCTTCCGGATTTTGAAGATGCTTGTTTTCAGCAGGGCCTTTATCGTCTTTGGATACATCACTGAGCCAATAACTTGAACCAACCACTCTCTGTTTCTTTGAAGACGACCCCCAACCAGAGAAGTTATTTACATAGCTCCTCTTGAACTTTGTTTCAACTTTTAGGGCTGGTTGACATGTGTATTCGAGATTGAAAATTCAATGCAAAATTAACTCATCTTGAATCTGAATTTTCATGCCACTCACAGACCTTGCAACAGACCGTTCATCATTCTGTTGATATTGTTACCTCATCAATAGGTAACTCATTTCTGTATTCTTGCATGCTCAACTCTTTTTGTGGAAGATGTTCAAATATTTAAAATATATTTTGTGCATAATCAAAGGAAACAAACTTTTCCTAGCGACTTCATCTTCCTCCAAGTTGCGATTTTATCTTTCTCTTTTCAAACTCGACTTGTAACCACTGCCACCAAATTAGGCTCTAGTCCGTCTAAGTAGCCATGAATTTGACCTTCTTCTCCTTTGATAATTCTTTCCACTAAAAGGTCTTGATACTAGGAACCCAATTTAGAATATCATCAAGCTAAAACTTTCCTGAAATTTTAGGCACATTTACCTGAAAATTGTTGTAAAATCGGGATAACCCAATTACCCCTTTTTGAGCAAATCAGGATATTTCAAATCCCACTAGATGTGGTGAACTCCACCACAATGATTTCAACACTCAAATAACATGCCCAAGATTTAATTACAAGTGTAATATAATTGGAAAAAATAAATAAACAAGAAAGCAAATAATATGGAAAATCATCAAAGCACAACACAAATGAAAATAGAGAGGGACACGCACATTTACGTGGTTCACCCAAGATGGGCCACGTCCTTAGGCAAGACCGGAAAGATGTGTTCACTATCAAGAGGAAAACTTACAAGATTGGAATTATGTAAAGTTACCTCATACAATCTCAAGGAAATCTCAAACAAAAGAATTTCCTACTACAAAACCACTTACAATCGACTCATTTTTTCGATTCACCGATGCCGCGAAGAAATGCCGACAAAAACAACCAAAGATGAGCCCCAAATGGTGGTGCTAGGGTTTTGTTGCAAAGTCTCCAATTTCCAACCCCAAGCTTCTCTCTCTACATGTTTCCTTTTCTCTTTACAATAGCTTCCTCACTCACCACACACGTTTCTCTCTCTATCAAAACGCTTTTAAGAGCCTCCACTAAAAAGGTCTATTTTTAGTGACAAAAATACCCTTTAACAAGAAGGAGAATACCATAGGGCCATAAGGTGTGATCTTTGCATCACATCCCAATAATCTTCACCTTGATGCAAAATCACATCATTGCCTTGCCAAACCTTCACTTCTTTCCTTTCTTGAGATTTCGAGAAGTTTGACTCCATTCTAACTTGTCTACTTGGCTTCGTAAGCATATCCATAAAGTTGTCTTCAGTCTTGATCTTGACCAATCAAACTCTTCAACAAATTGACGGATATAGTGATATTGAACCAATATGTGCCTTGAACCAAATGGATAGCACTCATGAATACCGATCCTCCTTCACATGACTCATATGAGTCAAACATGATCAATGCGGGCACATGTGATGGGTGGCTCCACTATCAAGTATCCAATTTTGATAGAATATTGAATTATATGCCACCATGAATACTTCATCTTCAATGAACCCGGATGTAAACTCTTCAACTTGATTTGCTTCATTCTTGGATTCACTTGGCCTTTCACCTCTTGCGATTTCTTTTAAAACAATTCTTCCTTATATGACCGGGCTTCCCACAGCGCCAACACACATTCTTGT
Organism: Amborella trichopoda; assembly: GCF_054954075.1. Lineage (NCBI taxonomy): Eukaryota > Viridiplantae > Streptophyta > Magnoliopsida > Amborellales > Amborellaceae > Amborella > Amborella trichopoda. The sequence goes on from NC_142346.1 coordinate 8,104,186, forward strand.
TATTGGGCCCTCTAGATTTTGATCGAAATCTTCAACGACTTCTTGAATGATTCCTTGATGAACCACCCCATTCATTCAATTGACCTCTTGCCACAAGAGCTTCCATCTATGACTCGACCAAACTTCCTAAAGATGCCTTCTTTCGAAGGTCAACGGCAGGTAAGGTACTACACACTGACCCCAAATCAAGAGAATCGTCTTTACTACAACTCAATATAGTAACAAGGTTATTATAATATTCTGACAATGAATAAAGCAAGGTGACCACTTTATCTTCATCATCCATTCTCGCACCAATACTCTCAAGTTGACAAATAATGTTATTAAACTCATTCAAGTGTTCCGACACATTTGTACCCTCTTTCATTCTTAAGGAATACAATTTCCTTTTTAAGAAAATTCATTTTGTGAGAGATTTTGTTTGATACAAACTTTCTAATTTTCCCTACAAATCTTTTGCCGACTTTTCCCCATCAATGTTAAACAACACGTCATTCGCCAAACACAAGCGAATAGTCGCCCGTGCCTTCATATCGAGTTCATCCCAATCATCATCGGTCATATTGATCAGTTTTTTATCTTTTCCAAGTAATGCCTTGTGTTGCCCTTTATGTACCAATAAATCTTGTATTTTTATTTTCCACATTTCAAAATTATATTTCTCATTAAACTTCACCACTTCAAACTTGTGAGATGCCATTTTCTCAAAAATACTATACTAATTCCTTGAGCTCTGATACCACTTGTGAAATCGGGATAACCCAATTTCCCCTTTTTGAGCAAATCGGGATATTTCAAATCCCACTAGATGGTGAGCACTCGACCATAATGATTTCAACACTCAAATAACACGCTCAAGATGCAATTACAATTGCAATATAATTGGGAAAAATAAATAAGAAAGAAAGCAAGTATAATGGGAAATCATCAAAGCATAACACAAACAAAATTACAGAGGGACATATACATTTACGTGGTTCACCCGAGATGGGCTACGTCCATGGACAACTTACAAGATTGGGATTATGTAGAGTTACCTCATACAATCTCAAGGAAGCTCAAACGAAAGAACTTTCTAACACAAAACCACCTACAATCGACTCCTTTCTTCGATTCACCGATGTCGCAAAGAAATACCGACAAAAACAACCCAAGATGAGCCCCAAATGGTGGTGCTAGGTTTTTGTTGCAAAACCCCCAATTTCCAACCCCAAGCTTCTCTCTCTAAAAGTTCCCTTTTCTCTTTACAATAGCTCCCTCACTCACCACACACGTTTCTCTCTCTATCAAAACCCTTTTAACAGCCTCCATTAAAAAAGTATATTTTTAGTGACAAAAATACCCTTTAACAAGAGGGAGAATACCATAAGGCCATAAGGTGTGATCTTTGCATCACATCCTAACAAATACCACGACCCTACCCTTAAAGAACCCAAACCAACCAAGCCTCTAATGTGGGATTTTCTCTTCTCTGTTTATTGAACGGGTTCACCGCTGCAGAATCAGACCCATCAATCACGAATGGATGAACCTCAGTTAGAGCTGGTGTGACGCACCTCTTGCGCCAGCTCCTCAAATCTCATCAGATTATTGAATTCTTTGTATAGGTTTGGATCTACCACCTCTAGCATGACCACCTCACCCTCCTCTAGCTATTGTCATGCAAACTTCAGCATCTCAGGCATTTTGGGATTGACATGCTCTTCTACCGTATGATGCAAAATTGAAGAAAGAAATAGTAGACTCAAAAAACTTGGATAATTTGATTGAAAATAAAAGAGTTGATGCTTACACACGAAGCTTCTATTGTCCTTTGGTCCATATAAGGGAATGCCTAACAAAATCCAAAATTTTTAAGCAAAAAGTTTATAATGACTTATATTTACAATCTGAAACTTAGCTTGAACCTCAAGAAATTGTAATTCTAGTATAACTTGAACCCCTAATTACAACTTAATTTAGTAGTGTCACCTTTGTCCTTGATAAAATAGTAAGACAAATTCATTCTGATGGAAGAAGAGGAGGGGGGTGGAAAGGATACCGCAATTTCTGGAAGCCATAATTTTATTGCTCTGATTCCAGAATGATTATCATGCCCCATTCTAGAAATGATAGCATGAGCTCTATAACACTAAAATTTAAGAAGCTGATTTAGCCTCTGAAGTCCTAAAGGTAGCTCTTGAATCACTATGTGAAGTCCGCCTACATCACGTTGCATGCTTGGATCACTTGCTCTTGCTCCATTGTTTAGAGATAAATATTGCCTTGAGTTTGTCTTTGTGAGCTACTATATTATTATATATAAAGCGAGTGGATGACCCTCACGCCAAGCGTCTTTTTTTGTTTCTTCACTTTTCCTTTTTATTTGTACATATCTTATTTTTATCCTTAACTATTAATTAAGGAAAAATTTTATACAAGGTTCCAACCTTAAAATGTAGAACTACGGATGCACTTCAAAAATTCATCGGAAAAGGTTGTTTTAATGTTGAGAAACCCTCTAATTGAGCATCTTCACATCAAGACGTATGATTATGAAAAAAAAAAGATTTTGAGTCTTAGAAATAGTGCATCTTACAGCACATTATCTTGACCGTCCATTTTCAAAATTTTCATTCATTTATAGATCTACTTGATTTTAACCATTTTTGAAGTTTAAAATTTTATAATTAGATATGAAAATAGATTTTAAGATAATCCTAAGAATATTTTACATCAAAATTATATGTTATGATCAAATCTGAAGGTGTGCCTTAATTGGATTGTTTAAAGATTGCCACTTTATGGAAACCACACCCATTAATTAATGCTCACAATTACCATCATCACCATTCTTTCTCTCTCAATATATTCCCTCACATCTTTATCTCTCCTACATTAAGGGAATCAAATCTTTATCTCTCCTATATTAAGGGAATCAAATCTTTATCTCTCCTACATTAAAAGAATGTATAAGCCTCCCTCCCCCCTCCCCGCTCCCCCACATGTACGCCATCACTCTCCCTCAGTCTCGACGTATTATCTCTCTATCCTCTTATGTATATTAATTGTTTATATTAAAAAAATTTATTATTTTTAATGATTTTGATTTTGATTATGATTATTATTGTTAGATGTAACTATTATAATATTAAAAATTACAACTATTTCAATATCATTAACAATATTATTATTGTAATTATAAAACTATAATGAATATTATACAAAAAAAAATAATCAGAACAATTGTTAAATATTATTAGGTTATACGCATATCAGAAATAACTATGCACAATTACATGTGATAATAATTATTGTATTTTTGTAGTTATTATTACTGCAAAAGAATTTATCAATAAGATTTGTTTAATAAGTGACGTAATATAATTTATATAAATATTACCAAATATTATTAAATTTGTATAATCCCTTAGCAGATATATCACTACAAAATTATAACAAATTATTATTAATTACTATGACATGTAATTGTGTATAGTTATTTTTTACTGTTTTTCTTTTTTATATTTTTGATTTTTTTCTTTTCCAAAATAGTACTTACTTATAAGTAAAAAATATATTTACTACTGTAAGTAAAACTAAATTTATTTATATCAGTGTATAATATTAATTAAAAATACAAAGAAAGAAAAACAAATTAATAAGTAATGTAAATGCAAATTACATAGGTGAATAATATAATTGAAATTTATCATCATCATTGTCCAGCCTTATCCCAACTATTTGGTCCACTACATGAATCCTATTCCGCCATTCCGTCTAAATCATATAGTTAAAATTATTTTTAGAAACATAATTACTTCAAAATTCAAGTTATAAATAGAATTATAATCATTTTTTGAAGCTTTATGTGATATGTTTTTGTGTTTTTATTTTTTATTTTGCAAAATAATATCTACTTATAAGTGAATTATATATTTACTAAAAATTAATAATTAAAATATAAAAAAAATGATTATTATCTAATAGAAGCCCATATGTGAAGATGGATCAATAAAAAATCTCTTTCTATAGACTCTCTATGATCGAATATGCCTTTTGATAATTTTATTTTAATATTAGAATTTTATTTCAGTAAGTAATATTTAATACATGTGCAATGTACGTGCATATTACTAGTAGAGCTTAAGAGGCAAATAAGAAGTTGCAAATGTCTTCACCCTTGGCCTCATAAACTCCCTCTTCTCAATGAATTTCCTCATCATGACTAGTATTTGAGTGTGGTTGTACATGGAAGCAATAAGGGTTTTCGTTTCTTTGTCGTTGAAGTAAATAATTTTTAGCTTACTGATGCCTCAAGTACGGGCTTGATACAATGCCTCTTGTATGGAATCCAAAAACTATGTTGCCTCCTCCCTCAATGGTGTGGCAACTAACATTCTAGCTACACATATTTGTAACTACCCAAATGATATATTGTTCATCCACCTGCTTTATACACTTGTCTGCTATGTCTAAAGTGAACTCTGTATTGTGTGTTTTCTCAGATGCATCAAGGGAAAAGTTTAACAAATCAAAACTCAAACTTGAATGCATACAATATCCAACAAATTATACTTTAATCTTGAATGAAGTAAACAAACTACAAACCCACTATTACATAAAGTTACAAAACCAATTCTGAATCTCCAAAAAGGTCATCATGCAACTCAAACCCATACTAGGAAAAATTTACCAAAAGTTCCATAATCAAAATTCAGTAGTAAAAGAAATCATAAAATCAAAATCCAAGTATAGTCAAAATCACTAAACCAAAATAAAATCCATCAGGAATCCCAAACCTATACTAGAACAAATTTACAAAACCAAAATTTCCAAAAATTGAATTTGAAAGTACAAAAAAGATCACAAGAGTCAAAACTTATTGGAAAAAGTGTCTAAACCAAAACCGAGTGTTGAAAAAATTGATCAAGAAACCCAAAGTAATACTTAAATTTTACAATAGCCAAAAGGTGCAAATAAGAAATCAAAACTGTAAAAAATACAAAAAGCTAAATTGAATATTAAAAAAATAAAATAACTAAAAATGATAAACATATCCAAACTCAAAACCCAACTCCAATACCAATTTGTAGAAAAAGTAAAAGAAACCATATCTTGTAAAATATTAATAAACACAAACAAAAAATAGAAATAAACTAACCCCTCAAAATCTAATAAAAGTTGGCTCGAATTGGGCGAGCTTTACCTGCAAAAGCAGCTCCTTTAACCGCTCTTTGATCTCACAATCTCTTATGAAATAATTTGAACCTTGAAAACCACTTTTTAATCTTGGTTTTTAGATGGGTTTCTCTATCTGAAAACCAAATCAAGGATTTGGGAGGTTAGAAAACCTCCCAAAATGACCTTGTTTGGCCCTGCATGAGGGCCTATTTGGGTAGGGGTTCGGCAGGTACCTCAAGTAGCCCCATCCTCGGCTCCTCTGCTTGCCTAGGCACCTAGGGCCTGCCTCGAGCCTCTAAGGCGGGTGAACTTTTAATATTGGTAGTTAATACAACTTATGGACCTTGCTCAGAAGAATCAAGATAGTCAAGTGACTATAAAGTTTATAAACAAACTTATTGTTCTGCTAGAGTCCTTGTGATCAAGGACATATCTTATTGCAAGAATCTCTTGGACAAAACTGTGTTCTTATTGCCTTCATGGACTTGAGGCTCTCAACAAGGTGAACCTTGAGGATCCAATTGACAATGACAATCATCTCTTACCTTTGTTTAACTGTGATATTCTCAAAATGTTAATAACTTGTAATAAGAAAATTTTACAAACCAATGAAAACGTTGACTTCATTTTTCAATGAAGCCTAGTTTTATTTGAAGGGGTTAAGTATTTGTTTAGAATTATATGAAACAGAAATTTATATAAAATCATAACTATGATTAGAGAACCATTGTGCAAGTAATGTATTTCAATTTCCTATTAGATAAAAGTAAGTGTATTGCATTGTCAAAACTGTGCTCTATATCACATGCCTAGGGTTCCTTCCCTTTGAAGAACTTTCTAGTTTTCTACCCTTTTCCTATTTAATTTTTCAATAGAACTTGTCTCTTCTCCTATATTCTTAGTTGTTAGATGGCTAGGCCATATAATTAATGATGGAGTCATCAATAGGTTTCTAGTGCTTTGTCTCAGAATGTGGACTTCATATTCATGCGAGTGTCTCCTTTCAATGTTTCACAGTTCCATCTTCTTGGGTAAAATAATCTTTTATTTATAATTATTCTTATACTTGCAAATTTCCCTTGTTTTACATCATCCTCCTCTTGCACCATACCTTGATCATTTTTCAGTTAAAATGTTCCAAAGCTACAATTATCATGTAGTCTTATTTAACTTTTAATCTGAAAAATGACTTGTAGTGAGTGTCTTTCCCTGCCTTCAGGTATATAACCTTCACAGGTGCCACTATTTCTGGGATCGACCACATGAATTTGAGCCAGAGAGATTCTTGAGACCCAAGAAAAGTGAAGTCGAAGGGTGGGCGGGGTTTGATCCACAGCGAAGCCCTGGAGCCTTATACCCAAATGAGGTTAGTTCCCAACTAAGAACCCAACATCACAGCTGAGATCATGAAGTTCACAAATACCACCGCTTTCCTTGTATTAGAAGAGTGATATCTCCGTGTTTTGCATGATGCCACAGATCATCTCAGATTTCGCTTTTCTCCCATTTGGTGGTGGACCACGCAAGTGCCTGGGAGACCAATTTGCCCTCATGGAGTCCACGATTGCACTAGCATTGCTGCTGCACAGGTTTGATGTAGAGCTGAGGGATCCCCCAGAATCTATGGAGGCAGTCACTGGGGCCACCATCCATACAAAAGATGGCCTATGGTGCAAGTTAAGGAAAAGGAGGCCTAATGCCATGAACCGGTAGCTTCTGCTTTTATTTCTATATTACGTAATTCTTTTATGCCATTTGTTTTGGTCTTTTGAAATGGTAAATGGAATGAGAATGTCTCTCTCATGTTTCATTGTCCGGAAGTGATGATGGCTATGTACCTGTATTTAACTTTAGATTCTTAATTGACCTCCTCAATCGTAATGTCCTTATGACGAAAGCACTCGAAGCTCTAGTTCCTTAATTTCTTTCAATCAATGTTCAATAGTTTATCAATCCGGATCAGGAGTCGTTGGTTAGTATGCCAATTCTCGGTTGGTATTGGTGGTTCTTTAATTTCATGTTTAACAGTAGAAAGCTACAATGACTAGGTGGCGTTCTTGTTTTTTTGACCACATGTTGGAGGATCCAACCTATGGGGTAAAACTTTCATTCTTTTAAGATGTTAGACATTAGAAAAGATATGTGCAAAGTCTAAACAAACGTAAAAAAATAAATAAAACAAATGGTTTATTTGATACCACGTGCTTTTTTCCCCATATGACGGAGGTGTTAAAGTCAAAGGGTGCAGCTTTAATTTATTTTAAATGTTAAATATTAAACTTTTAAGTGTTAAAAACTGATTACATTGTTGACTTTGGGCTCAAAACCTTGATGTTGTGGCTCCTCTCTCTTGCTAATCCTCTCTCCTTTTCGACCGTGGATCGAAAATAATAAAGATAGAGTTACTTCAATAGTCTTATTGGATGGAAGACTTGATTCAAATGTGGCTAAGGGAATGAGTGGTCCTGGAGTGAAAGAATTCTCAAGGAAGGGTTTAGTCAATGTGAGAAGACCTAATGTTAACATTCAAGGAAAAGACAACTGCCTGGTCTCTATTCATAGTATTTATCATTGACTAGTCTGGATCCTAGTGGTGTTGATGAAGCCTACACGTGTAGATTGATGTCAAAGCAAGGAGAGGAGTTTATTATACATTGGTCGGCCTTGGTTTGTCAATTTGCGAAAACCATTTCTTAAAACCTCAAAGTCTTCCTTTTTTTGTGTTTCTGAAACATAAAAGAAAATGTGTCCCGTGCCCCTCGAGTGCGTGCATATGTATACATGAGGGTGACCCGATGGCCATCAGGATAAGGTTTGGGTAGTGCGGTGTGTGTGGTTCGAACCAAGAAAAGAAAGATTTGACGTAAGGCTTACTTGGTTATAGAGGGGGCGGATGCAACTAGATGAACGTGCCCTCTTAGATCCCAGTGCTTTAGAGTACACGCGAAAAGTCCCCTTGTCACGACCTCGCCCCCTAACCCCTACCGTACTAGTCGGAAGGCGACAAAGTGTGGGATTGTGACCAGAGGTAGCGAACGTCACTCAGGTGGGAGTGGCTCAACGCGTTTAGAAATGCAGAATCACAGTAAACCACGAAAGAAAATAAAAACTCATTTATCCAACTACATAAAACCACAAACAAAAACCATTAAGTACATATAAAATCTCCAAAGGTACTTTACAATTATGTCCAAGGCACTATCGGCCTGACATAAACAAGACAATATACATCAAAACAACATTGCGGCCACGCGACACCTACTATCAAAACGTTCCTTGATCGAACCCGAGGTTCAGCCGCCTGCCACCGCTGTCCAATTGCCCCCTCAAGGATGGTCGGTTAACACTCTACACAAATGGGAAAATAAAAAGAATGAGCTAAAAGCCTAGTAAGTAGATCAGTGCCCTTGCATTCCCACATACATGCAGATATATAATAACATGGTCTACGGTTTAACAAAAATCATACCGGCATCACAGAGTGGGATCGTGCATCAGAATATATATATTTATCGTATATAAAGAGAGTAGCATGCAGATATCAAAGTATCCATTGTTCTCGAGTTGGCGGATACATCTATGCTTATTACAGTCGAAGTCAGATGTTCACATGAAAAGCTTAAGTCAAACAGGCAGAACATATCTATTTATTTCTGAAGTAGAAGCCACATCGATTAGGCTAAGGGAATCCTGTATTTGAAACTTCTACCCTTATTCAGGAGGGAGGACAATAATAAATGGTGGTCCCATTTTGTAAGGTCCTCACTCACGCACATAATCCCCAACACGCATTGGGGTTTTCGATAGGCTGAGGCATTGCAAGACAATGTCATCTTTTTACTCCTTCAGGCAAGAGGGCGTTACACTACTATTGGAGGGCCTAATGCGTAGTACCCATAACAATTTGGACGGCGCGACCCACCCTGTTATTCACAGTCACTCCTCGACTCCACTCTTATTATAAGAGTTGAAGTACAATATACCCAACTACCAATGGGGGACCCATTACGTAGTGATCATATCACAGATATCAGTTTTCAGTATGGTAGAATCACAAATCCAACTACCAATGGAGTACCCATTGCGTAGTGGTTAGGTGGTTAGGGCACACATAATAGTCTCACATATAACAGAATCACAATATCTACTACTAATGGAGGACCCATTACGAAGCGGTCATGACACATATAACAAAATCACATATAACAGAATCACATTATCCACTACCAATGGAGGACTCATTACGTAGCGGTCATGACACACATAACAGAATCACATATAACATAATCACAATATCCACTACCAATGGAGGACCAATTGCGTAGCGGTCATAACACATATAATAGAATCATATATAACAGAATCACAGTATCCACTACCAATGGAGGACCCATTACGTAGCGGTCATGACACATATAAAAAAATCACATATAACAAAATCACAGTATCCACTACTAATGGAGGACCCATTGCGTAGCGGTCATGGTACACATAACAGAATCACATATAATAGAATCATAGTATCCTATTTTTCTGCAATTTTAGATAGTGACTTCCTATCACATACAGGGCCATAATGCTCGATCCATTTGGAACTCGAAAATGGTTCCGAACCAAATTTTCACTAGATACGCGTATCTTTCAAATGGGGGTAGTTTGAAAGCGTTTGGACCCCGTTTGACCCTTCAAAAGCTCATTAGAAAGGAGGCATTCCGTTTGTAACCTGTTGTGCAGTTCGGACAGTGACATGTCCCACTTAGCATAGTTATAACATTCAATCCATAAGGCATTTTGAAGTGTTTTCAAAACCAAAATTCGAATAAAAACATGTATTTTTCAATCAAGGGTAGTTTGAGAACATTTGGACTCCATTTGGGCATTCAAAAGTTCGTGACAACTAAAGTAATGATTCTGGATTTTTATGATATCTGTCCACAGTAACATATCTTCGTATATAATTGTATAACTCTCAATCTAGCAGGAATTTTGTAATGTGTTCAACATGTGATTTCAAGTATACTCATAGATCTTTCAAATGACATTGATTTAGAAGAAAACGGACTCCATTTAGTCAGTTAAAATTCGTAACAACAGCGACATCCGTTCTGAAATTTTACTAAACTTTCATATTTTGAAGGATAACTCTTCATGCATAAATAATTTGAGCAAGATTCAAACATGAATATTTTAGTAGACATAGATATATTTCCAATGACAGTGATTTAAGGTCATATGGACCTCATTTGATAGGTCAAAAGTAGATTACAAAAACATAGAACCTTCTTGGAAATGACAACCAATTAATCCCAAATTTATGCTACATCTTAACATAATGCCTTTTTTTTGGCCATTATACATATAAGAACTTAATCACAGGTTTTCCATAGAAAACAAGGAATATTTGATACTCATTTTGGGCATGCAAAGGCAAACTAAAGTGTTGGAAATCATGGTATAACAGTGTACACATACATCCACTATTCATGCATCTACTCATGCTCATTCTTATACTTAATTCATGCTAAATCCATGCTTAAGGACCTACAAGATAGATGACCCATATACCTTGTCTGTGCAATGGTGTTCCCAAATTTCGTCCCACAAATCACTCCTCAAGCTCCTCAATTTGGGCTCCAACAAAGGTTAAAAAAGGGGGTTGCAAATGCTAAGTGCTTGGTTTGTAAGAGTGAGACCATGACGTGAGGGAAAGAGAGAGAGGCTTATGTACTCCAAAAGTGTGAGGTGGCAGCTTGGGGTTTCCTTGTGGCAGTTTAGTGACATGCAGTTTGACGGGCGGCTGCTGTGGCAGTATGCAGTAGGCAAGTGGCATCCATGAGTCATGCACAAGCTAGGCAGTGTAGCGCACTTTCTCTTCTTCTTATCTCTTCACCGTTGTGCGTACTCTCTCACCGCCGTGCGTACTTTCTCTTCTTCTTATCTCTTCACCACCGTGTACACTCTCACCGCCGTGTGCACTCTCTCACTGCCGTGCACACTTTCTCTTCTTCTTCTATCTTCACTGTCGTGCGCACTCTCTCACTGCCGTGCATACTTTCTCTTTTTCTTCTCTCTTCACCGCCTTGCGCACTCTCTCACCGCCGTGTGCACTCTTTCTTCTTCTCTCTTCACTGCCGTACATACTCTCTCACCACCGTGCGCACTTTCTCTTCTTCTCTCTTCACCGTCGAGCGAACTCTCTCACCGTCGTGCACTCTTTCTCTTCTTCTTCTCTCTTCACTGCCGTGTGCACTCTCTCATCGCCATGCGCACTTTCTCTTCTTATTCTCTCTTCACTGCCGTGCGCACTCTCTCACTGTTGTGCACACTTTTATTCTTCTCTCTTTACTGTCGTGCGTACTTTCTTTTCCTCTCTCTTCATCGCCGTGCGCACTCGCTCACCACCGTGCATGCTTTCTCTTCTTCTTCTCTCTTCACTGCCATGCGTACTCTCTCACCGCCGTACGTACTTTCTCTTCTTCTTCTCTCTTCACCGCCGTGCATACTTTCTCTTGCAAGGAAAGTCTGGTTCGTTTCATCATCCCCTCCTTAAATAGGATTTTGTCCGCAAAATCGTGTCTTAGTTAGTCAAACAACTCGGAGTACTTATCCCGAATTTCATCTTCTCGATCCCATGTCGATTCTTAATTTGAGTGATATTGCCATAACGCACGGACTAGAGGAATTTCTTTATTACGTAACACTTGCATTCTCCTGTTAATTATTTCAATCGGTCGTTCAATATAAATCAAGTCTTTTATGATCGAAATTGGTTCATAACTCAAAACATGGGACGGGTCCGACTGATATTTCCTTAACAGTAATACATGGAACATGTCATGAATATTCGCCAACTCAAGTGGTAGGGCAAGTCGCTAAGCCATATTCCCAACTCTTTCAAGAATTTCAAAAGGTCAAATAAATCGTGGGCTCAATTTTCATTTTTTTTCGAATCTCATAATACCTTGACGATACCTTCAAGAAAATTTGATCACCCACCTCAAACTCAAGATCTCTCCTTCAATTATCAGCATAACTCTTTTGCCGACTCTGAGTAGTCTTGATTCTCTCTCGAATCAAGAAAATATTTTTTGAGGTTGCAATAGTTCGACGGGTTTCTGCTGACATGTCAAGCACTTACAGACAAACTGTGCCACTTCCTTTTGTACCATTCGAATCTATTGAAAGAGCTGGGGCTCCATCCTCATACAAGCAATCATTCCTACCTCATCACTAAGGGGTAGGGTTGGGTGCCACTCTACTGCATCTTCTAATACTTTTATCTCTCGAATCATCAGATGTGCCATTGATACCATGGGCTTTTGGCTCAAAGCATCTGCTACTACATTGGTCTTGCTCGGTTGGTAATTGATAGTACATTCATAATCATTTAGTAGGTTCATCCATCTTCTTTGCCTCATGTTTAACTCCTTATGAGAAAATAGATACTTGAGGCTCTTATGATATGTAAATATCTTAAATTGAGCCCCATAGAGGTAATGTCTCCAGATTTTCAAGGCAAACACTACAGCCTCAAGTTCCAACTCATGAGTTGGGTAATTTTTCTCGAACGGCTCTAACTGTTTGGAAGCATACGTTATGACTTTCCCTCGTTGCATCAACACACATCCAAGCCCTTTATGAGAGACGTCAGTATAAACCACAAAATCCTTGTTCCCTTCGGGTAAGGCTAGTATTGGGGCCATGGTCAGTCTCTTTTTCAGTTATTGAAAACTTATTTCACAATCATCTGTCAACACAAACTTCACTTCTTTATGGGTTAGGCGAGTTAGGTGGAGCACTATCTTTGAGAACCCTTCTATGAAGCACTATAATATCATACCAGTCCCAAAAACTGCGGACCTCATTCACATTTGTCGGTCTTCTCCATTGAAGTACAACTTCAATTTTACAAGGGTCAACTGCGACCCCATCCTTAGATACAACGTGCCTAAAGAAGGCTGCGCGCGGAAGCCAAAATTCACTCTTCCCCAATTTAGCTACAACTTCTTCGTCTTTAGAGTCTGGAGGACCATTCTTAAGTGTTGCCCATGCTCTTCCAGGTTCGTTGAATATATCAGAATATCATCTATAAAGATCACCACAAAATCATCCAAAAAAGGTCTATAAACTCTATTCATCAAATCCATAAAGACAGCCGGAGCATTGGTCAACCCGAACGGCATTACCAAGAATTCATAATGTCCATATTGAGTCCTGAATGCGGCTTTAGGGACATCTTCTTCCTTGACCCGCAATTGATGATAGTCTGACCGAAGGTCAATCTTAGAAAACACTTAGGCCGCTTGAAGTTGGTCAAAAAGATCATCAATTTTAGGCAAGGGGTATTTATTCTTTACAGTGACTTGGTTAAATTGTCTAGTCTATACAAATCCTTAAAGACCCATCTTTCCTTTTCATAAATAGGACTACTGCACCCCAAGGTGACACACTGGGTCGAATGAACCCCTTTTCCAACAACTATTGCAATTGTTCTTTTAGTTCCTTTAATTCGGTTAGGGCCATCCTATAAGGGGATTTAGAGATGGAAACGGTGTCTGGAACAATATCTATCTCAAATTCTACCTCCCTGATTGGAGGTAAAGAGGTCAACTCCTCAAGAAAAACTTCAAGATACTCCTTCACCACTGGTATCTCTTCTAACTTGGACTGGACATTCCCGATTCTCTACTATATAGGCCAAATACCCAACACATATTTTGGCCAACAGGCGAGAACCCCGAAGGGCTGAAATAAGGTTTAGAGGGGAGATATCCTTAATGCCCACAAAGTTCAACTCAAATTGATTTGGGCGTTTAAAGGTTACAGTTTTATCATAGCAATTTACTGTAGCATGATGTGTGGACAACCAGTCCATGCTCAAAATAGCATCAAAATCTTGAATGTCTAACATTAGCAAGTATATAGTTAAGACACATCCTTCAAGCAAGACTCCACAGTGTTTATAAACAATATCAATTTCTGAAGATTCCCCCATAGGTGTGCGTACTACCAAAGTCCAGTCAAGAAGTGCAGGTCTAGCATTAATGTGGCATGCATAGTGATGTGCAACGAAAGAGTGCGAAGATCCAGAGTCAATCAGAATTTTAGCTTCCATGCAACAAATAAAGAGCGTACCTCAGATTACAGAGGCAGATGCCTTGGCTTCTCGTTCTATGAGAGAAAATACCGGACCTTGAGTCTTAGGTCAGTTTTTTGGCCCTTTTACCAGATAGTCTTTGATCAGGTGCCTAGACTTACCACATCTGAAACATGCTCTTGCCCTTCTTCGGCACTTAGCCGCAGAGTGATTGTCCTTCCCATAATATGGACATGTTAGTCGCTGGTTCTCCCTTATGTTGCCCGGCAAGGTCTTCTGAATCTTCTTGTTCATTTGGTTATCTCTTCCCTTAAAATTTTTCCTTGGAGGTGGTCGAGTCTTCCTCCTAAGGTTCCCAAACTAGGCTGGCCCCATTCTTCCCTCCTTTCTTAACCACGACTCTTCTCTGTCCCTCTCAATTTTCATGGCAAGATCTACCAAAGGGGTGAAGGTTTTGAGGTTTGCCGATATCACCCTTCCCCTTATATCGGACCTGAGGCCTCTCTCAAACTTGTTCGCTTTCCGCGCCTCAATATTAATGATATGTGGTGCATATCTTGAAAGCTAAGTAAACTTGGCTGCATACTGCTCCACTGATAGGTTCCCCTATTGCAGCTCAATAAATTCTACTTCTTTTCTTTCCTGTACAGAGTTAGGAATGTACTTCTCATTGAAGGCTTCTAGAAAATTTCCCTAGCTTACTTTTGTCACTGACTCTTCCCATGATTGCTTTACTAAGCCCCACCAGTGCTCATCATCCCCTTCTAGCATGAAGGTCCCCAATCTGACCTTTTGTTCATCCGTACAATGTAGTACCTCAAATGTCTTTTGTACTTGTCTTCTCCATCGTTCATTCGTACAATGCAGTACCTCAAACTACCGTTTCAGCCAAAGAGCGATAGAGTGTGGAATCGCGACCTGAGGTCGCAAACGTCGCTCAGGTAGGAGTCGTTCAACATGTGTAGAAATGCAGAATCAAAGCAAACTATGAAAGAAAATAAAAACTCATTCATCAAGCTACATAAAACTGCACAAACTAAAACCATTAAGTACATATAAAATCTCCAAAGGTTCTCTACAATTCCGTCCAAGGCACTTCCGGCCTGTCATAAACAAGACAGTATACATCAAAACAACATTTTGGCCCAGCCACCCGACACCTACTATCAAAACGTTCCTTGATCAGTCTTGAGCTTCAGCCGCCTGCCACCACTGTCTAGTTTCCCCCTCAAGGATGGTCGGTTAACACTCTACACAGGTGGAAAAATAAAAAGAATGAGCTAAAAGCCCAGTAAGTAGACTGGTGCCCTTGCATTCCCACCTACATGCATATACATAATAACATGGTCTACAGTTCAACATAATTCATACCGGCATCACAGAGTAGGATCGTGCATCAGAATATATATATTTATCGTATATAAAGAGAGTAACATTCAGATATTAGAGTATCCATTGTTCTCGAGATGGCAAATACATCTATACTTATTACAGTCAAAGTCAGATGTTCACATGGAAAGTCCAAGTCAGACATGCAGAACATATCTATTTACTTCTGAAGTAGAAGCCAAATCGATCAAGCTAAGCCAATAATGTACTTGGAACTTTTAACCGCATTAAGGAGGGAGGACAATGACAAATGGAGGTCCCATTTCGTAATGTCCTCACTCACGCACACAATCCCCAACGTGCTTTGGGGTTTTTGATAGGTTGAGGCCTTGTAAGACACGACCATCTCCTTACGCCTTCAGGCGAGAGGGTATTACACTACCATTGGAGGGTCCAATGTGTGGTGCCCATAACAATTTGGGGGGCGCGACCCACCATGTTATTCATAGTCACTCCTCGACTCAACTCCGATCATAGGAGTCGTTGTATAGTATACCCAACTATCAATGAGGGATCCATTGCGTAGTGATCATATCACAGATATCAGTTTTCAGTACAGTAGAATAACAAATTCAACTACCAATGGAGGACCCATTGCATAGAGGTCAGGGCACACATAACTATCTCACATATAACATAATCATAGTATCCACTACTAATGGAGGATCCATGGCGTAGTGGTCATGTCACATATAACAGAATCACATTATCCACTACCAATGGATGACCCTTACATAGTGGTCATGGCACATATAATAGAATCACAGTATTCACTACCAATGAAGGACCAATTGCATAGCTGTCATGGCACATATAATAGAATCACATATAATAGAATCACAGTATCTACTACCAATGGAGGACCCATTGCGTAGCGGTCATGGCACATATAACAGAATCGCAGTATCTTTTTTTTCTGCAATTTCAAACAGTGATGTCCTATCACAAATTAGGCCATAATACTCGATCCATTTGGAATTAAGAAATGGTTCCAAAACCAATTTTTTACTAGACATGCATATCTTTCAAATGGGGGTGGTTTGAAAGAATTTGGATACCGTTTAGCCTTAAAAATGTCATTAAAAATGAGGCATCCCATCTAAAACCTGCTGTGCAGTTAGGATAGTGACCTGTCCTACTTAGCATAGTTATAGCTTTCAATCTATACAGAATTTTGAAGTATTTCCAAAACCAAAATTCGAGTACAAATATTTATCTTTCAAAAAAGGGCAGTTTGAGAATATTTTCACTCCATTTGGGCATCCAAACGTTCGTGACAACCAAAGTAATGGTTCTGGATTTTTATGATATCTATCTATGATGACATATCTTCGTAAATAATTGTACAACTCTCAATCTAGGAGAAATTTTGAAATGTGTTCAACATGTGATTTCAAGCATACTCATATATCTTTCAAATGACAGTGATTTAGAAGAAAATTGACTCTATTTGGTTAGCCAAATTTGTAACAACAGAGACATTAGTTTTGAAATTTTACTAAATCTGTCAACAATAACCTTCTTTCACATTTTGAAGCATAACGCTTCACGCATACAGAATTTGAGCAAGATTTAAACATGAATATTTTATTAGACACATATATATTTCCAATGACAATGATTTAAGGTCATTTGGACCTCATTTGATAGGTCAAAAGTAGATTAAAAAACATAGAACCTTCTTGGAAATTACAGTGCAGTTGTAGCATTATCCTAAATGAGAAACAATTAATCCCAAATTTATGCTACATCTTAACATAAAACCTTTTTTTTTACCATTAGATACATATAAGCACTTAATCACAGGTTTTCCATAGAAAGCAGGGAAGATTTGATCCTCATCTTGGGCATGCAAAGGCAAGCTAAAGTGCTGAAAATCATGGTATAACAGTGTACACGTACATCCACTATTCATGCATCTACTCATGCTCATTCTTATACTTAATTCATGCTAAATCCACCCTTAAGGACCTACAAGAAAGTTGACCCACTTACCTTGTGTGTGCAATGGTGTTCTCAGATTTCCTCCCACAACTCACTCCTCAAGCTCCTCAATTTGGGCTCCAACAAAGGTTAGAAAAGGGGGCTGCAAATGCTAAGTGCTTGGCTTGTAAGAGTGAGAACATGGCGTGAGGGAAAGAGAGAGAGGCTTATGTACTCCAAAAGTGTGAGGTGGCAGCTTGGGGTTGCCATGTGGCAGTTCAGTGACATGCAGTTTGATAGGTGGTAGCTGTGGCAGCATGCAGTAAGCACGTGGCATCCATGAGTCATTCACTGGCTCGACAGTGTAACGCACTTTCTCTTCTTCTTCTCTCTTCATCGCCGTGCGCATTCTCACCACCGTGCACACTTTCTCTTCTTCTTCTTTCTTCATCGCCTTGCGCACTCTCTCACCACCACGCGTACTTTCTCTTTTTCTTCTCTCTTCACCACTGTGCGCACTCTCTCACCGCCGTGCGCACTCTCACCTCCGTGCACACTCTCTCTTCTTCTTCTCTCTTCACCGCCGTGTGCACTGTCTCACCACCGTGCGTCCTTTCTCTTCTTCCCTCTTCACCATTGTGCGCACTCTCTCACCGCCATGTGAACTTTCTCTTCTTCTCCTCTCTTCACTGTTGTGCGCACTCTCTCACCACTATGCACACTTTCTTTTCTTCTTCTCTTTTCACTGCCATGCACACTTTCTCTCCGCCATGTACACTTTCTGTTCTTCTTCCCTCTTCACCACCGTGCACACTCTCTCACCTTCATGCATACTTTCTCTTCTTCTTCTCTCTTCACCGCCACACACACTCACTCACCGCCGTGCGTACTTTCGCTTGTTGGGAAAGTTTGGGTCGTTACACCCTCGGTCCTTGGGCTGGGTTTGAAGCCCAACTCCTTCACTTTCTTGCTTGATTGCACATGATCAAATGGTTCGGGTTGAAGGCCCTTGGTTAGTCTTTTTGGCTTTGAAAAAGCTGTGCTTGTTTGAGAAATTTGTTGCGATAAGGATGAGTCGAGGTTGGGTGGGTTAAAAGCTTGGGAGGCTAGGCTTGTTGGGTCGAGGTTGAGGGCAAACCCCTCAATAAAATCCGCGAGCCTTCCGGCATCACCTCCTTTAGGAGGCAATACTAAAGACAGGACAAAGATACTAGGCACTAGGCCTAAGTACCCTAGAGACTTGTTAAGGGTGCTTGCTAGGTTTTACCCTGTCACGTGACCTAGGCGCAAGCCTCCTTAAAGAGTGAGGGCTAGATGGATTCAAGCTCGATAGATTGGGCTGGATGAGTTAAGGTTGTTGGGACACCGCTCAATAAATTTTGCAAGCTTTCTAGTGTCACCTTCCCTAGGAAGCAAAACCTGAGTCGCGATAAAGGTACTAGGCACTACGTCTAAGTACCCCAGAGACTTGTTAAGGGTGCTTACTGGTTCTCACCCTATCGCATGACCCATGCACGTCTCCTTAAAGAGTGGGGCTAGGTAGAAGAATGGGATAGGAAAGAAGTGAAATCAGAGAAGGGTTGGAGAAGAGAGAGTAAGAGAGAAAGAAGAGAAGAGAGAAAGAGGAAGAGGAGAGTAAGAGAGAGAGAGGGAGAAGAGAGAAAAAGAGAGGGATAAGAGAGAAAGAGGGAGTAAGAGAGAAAGAGAAAGAGAGAGTAGGGAGAAAGAAAGAGTGAGAAGAGGGAGAGAAAGAAAGAGTGAGAAGAGGGAGAGAATGAGGGGGGGGGGGGGAGAGGGGGAGACCTACGACTATGCCATCTGTGAGAGAAGAGAGAGAGATAGAGAGAGAAAAGGGAGGAAGAGAGAGTGGGAGACTGGTGGTTAGGTCGTCGGTATGAGGGGGAAGAGATGGGGGGAGAGAGGGAGAAAGACATAGAGAAGCAAGACCGGCAACTAAGCCGCTAGTGCGGAGAGAGAGAGAAAAAGAGAGAGAGAGAAAGAGAAGAGAGAGAGAGAAGCACCTATATGGGAGCGAATAGCGACGCGGGAGACCGACACTTAAGTTGAAGAGACCGACGGGTTGGGAGACCGGCACCTTGAGAGGAGTATAGGTTGGTGTGGTGTAGGGGTTAGGTGATAGGGAGTACGGGGTAGGAAGTATAGGTATAAGGAGTAGAGAGTAGGGAGTATGGATTAGGAAGTAGGGAGTATGGATTAGGGAGTAGGGAGTATAGAGGAGTGTTCTAAAGGACGAATCGGGCTGACTAGTCGGTCCTGGCCCTATTCGATTAGTTGGACCAATTCTGACTAAATCGGTCGATTAGTGCCTCGATTTTTATTGAAAAATATAATTTGGGTAAAAAGATCCCAAAAAATCCCAAAAACTAATTGTAAAAAATTGAAAAAAATGTTTAAAAGTTTCATGTATTGTTTTTTATATTGTCACATAAAATAAGCAAAGAAAAAAATTGTTCTAGGAATAATTGGGTTTCAGAGAAAGCTTTTATGCACTTGAAGCAATACTTTTTTAGTGAACTAGTAATTGAATGAGATTACATAATATTACACAAGTTTGATACCTACCACTGAACTATCCAAGAAAACTGAAAACGGGTTGACCTATTTATTTCACAAAAAAAAAGGTAGGACAACTTCGAAGCAATGGTCGCACTTTGGTCGCTTACTAGTAGAAATTGAATTCTGAATGAAGATACCAACAATTGAATTGATAAAATAAATCTAATAAAATGATTGACACAACGATTTTTATGCAAGACCATCAGTTTTTGATATAAGAATATTATCATCATCCTTAGCTGTTTGACAAGAAATCATCAGGTTAAGGGCATGCTGCTATGTTAAAAAGACATTTTCTTTCACTTTGAGGGTAGTTAAAGGTACGCCTCCTAGTCACCTAATTTTGCATCTAATGACTAGGGGTGATTGTGACCATACTGTACAAAAAGTATAAGATTTTATTGTATACTTAAATGAGGAAAACATTTATAAAAGGTTGAGGTCCTAAACAATTAAATTGATGCACACCTAAAAAATTCACTAGAAAATGTTGTTTCGATTCCAGAAAATCCTCAAATCGATCATCTTGACCTCAAGATATATAAACATGAGAAAAACTGGATTTCTTTGTTATGCTTCATTTTTGACATGCTTATATTCCCGAGGTGAATAAAGGGAGAGCCAGTAGTAACCTGGTCCTGTTGGTACCCTGGACACCGCCAGACCATGGAAGTACTGCAAAAAAAAGCCTTAATCTTGGCAACCTCTAAAGAAGTATTGGAATGGCTTCAAAAGGCATGAAAATGGTAGTTTGGGATGCCCAAAGGACACTAGCAAAGTTTCCTTACATTCTGATAAAGTTTTGATATGATCAAGAAGAAGCTTGGTTTTCAAATACAGTTCTTATCATGCTAAAGTGGACCCAACAACTACAGCCCTATTTTTTGGGTTTCAAAACAGTACCAAACCACTGCCATTAGATCCAAAACGTCAAAAACTCCCAAGTACCAAATTTTGTCTCAATCTAATCCTCAGGGAGTATTATGGGCCTAACTTACCATAAAAGAGTGGGTTTTACGCTATTGCGGTGCAGCCTCAGCGGACTAGTTTCAATTTACAGAAACTGTGTCTTCTCATTTTGGGAAGATTTTCAAATGATCATATCTTACTATTTTTTATTTTAATTAAGCTCAATTTGGACACGAGCTAGATCTTAATGACCCGATCATTTTGATATAAGGCACGCATCTTAGCGTGACTTGATGTGAGAGAATTTCTAGAGAGAAGATGTGCTCAGAAACATGAAAATGCAAAATTTATACAAAACAACATTCAAATCTTTGAAAGGCCATAGCTCAAGATCCTGATGCCGGATCATCGCAAATACGGGTATGTTGCGACCGTGTGTCAAAGAGCTACAGTTTGGGACAATTTTATCTATGATCGGAAGTCGGATGATACAAATTTCAAGGTTGAAGAAAGGTATATTTTTTCGATCGAATTGCAAAGTTTATGGACTTGGCCGAATTTTGGGTTATTCCTAAAAATTCATTTCAAGACAATTAAAGGGTATCAAACGTTCACTAAAGTACAAGCATTGATTCTACAACAATTGATCACCTGAATTACCATCATAGGTGTCCGAAAAAGCTCTTGAAGATAAGCTAAGGCAAGGGGCCCCTCACGGAGGGATGGTTTTGCCATTTGTTGAAAAGTACTTAAGGGTATTTTGGTCATTTGGTCTAACTATGTGATGATTAATTTAATTTAGTAATCTTATAATTTTTGAAAATTCTATGTACTTTTGAGCATTCCACCCTTGTTTAGTGGTTTCCCATGTCACTTGTATTGGGGTCTTTGAACTCTCTTTGAATTCGTGCTATTCATTTGTAGCATTTGAGCATTTTAGTGTGAATTTTAGTTCATTCTCTTTACTTTGCTCACACGTTCAAGACCAAACGGAGAGGAGAGAAACATTTGTTAGAGAGAGAAATATCCCTAGACCACCATACACCACAACCCATTCCCTACTCCAGCCTAGCTCATTTCGTACACCATACACTATCCCCCCTATAACCACCATACCCTACACCTCATCCCATACCCATACACCACACCTTACACTTAAACCCTAACCCTCTCTCTCACGTGCATTCAAGGAGACTCATGGAGGTGTACTTAGGCACACACACACACCATAGGTCTACTCTCTCTCCTCCCTTCCCTTCTTTCTCCCCTTTCCTTCTCTCTCATTCTTCTCTCTCTTACATGAACAAGCTCAGGGCGGGCCCATGCATTCCTATCTTTATTTCTTCCTTCTCTTTCTTCCTCTGTCATTCTTTCTTGCTTGAGGTCATAGACCTGCGCCAAGGGCGGGCCTAGTTCCCTTCTTTGCTTCTATCATCTTTTCTGCCCGTGCTCTACGCGCAACTTCTATCAGCGCTCTGCATACACCCTTCTACCCATGCTCCACATGTACCCTTCTGCCTGCGCTCTGCATACACTCTCATACCCATTCTCTCTATGTGCATTCGTACCCGCCTTCTACGCACACTCATTTCCTCGCCCTTTACGCGCCCTCGTACCCACGCTCTCTGTGCACACCGTACCCATGCTCTATGCGCACTCATACCCATGCTATACATGCACTCGTACTTGCGCCCTCCACATGCCCTCATACTCGCGCTCTCTACGCGCACTCATACTTGCGCTCTACGCGCACTTGTACCTGTGCCCTCGTACCTGCGCTCTCTACAGTGCACCACCCTGCCCGCACTCTTTGCAGTGCACTCGTATCCACTCTCTCTATAGCGCCCTCGTACCAGCGTCCTCTGTGCACCCTCGTACCCGCACTTAGTTCATTGCACCTCTACTCGCGCTCAACTCTGTGCATCTCCACATGCGCCTATGCCATCACTCACCCACGTCCCTCTCTCACACCTGTACATTTATTTTTTCTTATCTTTTTCTACATATTCTTACCCCTTTTACACATTTTTGCACTTGCACCTAACCATCCATATTTGTCATTCTATCCCCTTATCTCATTGATTGCTTCTCTCATCGTTGAAAATGCTTAACCTGGGGACATTCTGAGATAATATTTTAGAGTTCTAATTCTATGATTGCTGCTCTAACTACCTTGTCATACAATGAATTGTGTTCGTAAGAGGCATTGTTGCTCTTGCACTCATTTACTCGAGTTGTAGTCATTCTAAGTTAGTTTTTCTTAGAGTTCTGACTCTCGAACTGCTCTAACTACCCGGTCATATAGTGTTCCAGTTGTGAGATACTTTTTCTTCTCACCTTTTACTAAACCGTCGTAAAGCAACTCATTCAGTAAGAGGTACGTTCAAGAGAAGTCTACACAAGCTTCATTGGTAGTTTATTGAAAGAAGAATATGAGACAAGATATTGACGATCGAGAAGGAGCCGTGTCCAAACCGAGCTGTTAGACAACCGGAGGGCTTTCGTGAATTGATCTTGGAGGGTACTTGCTCAGGCTTATCCCACGAACCCAACCACAATGAGGTAGGTAAAATTGTTCATCTTTTAACCGTTATTTCAAATCTTCTCACAAGTTGGACACACTTATCCGCAAAGGTGACACCATGAGGTGCGTGAGCGACCCTCGTGAGGCCACGCGATTGCTCGAGAAGGGATGTCACGACCCCGCCCCCGATCGCCTTACCGCAGGTGACGGAGGTGATCAACGTGATCCTGATGTAGTGTCTATTAATTAGGTGGGGGTGAACTCAACACCATTATTTCAGTAATCAAAGCAAATCATGGAAAGATAAATACATCAATATTTCTAAATACAGGGCAAGCGATTAATTTGAAGCTCCATACATTAATCAAAAGGGCATTACATAACATTCTTCCAAAAATATTACATTCAAGTCTAAGGCATCAGGGCCTAAAGTTACAGGTTCATGCAATAAACAAAATCTAGGACTGGACTTCCCAACCACATACAAGATTTAGATCCCGCCTCCAAGACGTCCAGCTTCAATTTATTACTAGAATCCCCGTTGCTACAACTCTTGACCTGTTATTATCAGTCTACAAGGAGGGGAGGGAGAAAAGGGGTGAGCTAAACAGCCCAGTAAGTAAGTCTAAGTGCTATGCATCAATAATGAGCCTACTCATGAACCATAAACAATTTATTTAACTATACGGAATTTGAATGCAGCGGTCAGAAGAATCAATTGTCAGATCAGTGCATCAATTATAAGCATTTAATCCATGTAGTAGTTATCATTCAATTAATTCAATCATCGACATTCACAATCACTATTCAAACATTACCCACTCACTTCCTAACTCACCTACGCCTATAGTAGAGGCTCTATCCATCGGGCTAAGCCAATCCTATTGCTTAGGACCTCTACTATCTCCCAGGAGGGAGGGCAATGACAAGTGGGTGAATCCACTTCGTAATGCCCTCATACCCCCAACGCGCATTGGGGGTTCGATAGGCACTTACCTTGCAAGGCGTCAGTCACTAGTCTCATCTCAGTAAATCTCGGGGGGTACGATCCTCCCATTTTAGTTTCCCCTAACTGTATCCTGTCATTCAGCATGTTAGGGGATATAGCTGGCATCACTTTCTTCAGTATAGCTGCCTCCACCACCGATGGGTGCCCCAATGCTTAGTGGGTAGCATTAGTAGAACAGTATCAGTAAAACAATATACACTACTGATGGGTACCCCATCGCATAGTGGTTATTATCACGGCAGCTTATCATGCTCAAGCATTCAGTTCATTCATGCTAAATTGGTGCTCTATGATAGATAATTGTGACAAGACAATTTGATTTTTCATCATGCAAGGCTTGGGTCTTACTCGGAAATATCCAGCAGTCATAGAATATTATAGCATTTAGCATAAAGCATCCATTACATGAGCTATTACATGGCATATATGCTTAAACATCATCAGTAGCATCACGGCACTTATCATGTGATATTTGTCATGAAATCATCACATTAGTATTGCACTTATCAATCATCACATATCGCATGGTTGCATGGCACTCTCCTCACAATATGATAGTATTCACATGAAAGATTTTCCACCTAACACTCACACTTATCACTTATCAAAGATAACACAGTGGACAATGATGTGCCCTTGCATTTGGGGGCATAACTCTCAATCTGTGGGGAATTTCAAAACCTTTGAAGTATGCAACTTTAAGCTTATTCACTAATCTTTCAAATGGTAGCAGTTTGAAACATTTGGACACCATTTGATAGGCAAAAAATGTGGCACAAAAAGAGTCACACTTGCTGGAATTTACCTCTACTGTGGGTAGTGACATGCCCCAACATTTTAAGGCATATCTTTTGATCCATGCAAAAATTTAGCCTAGTATAAAAAACAAACTTAAAATAGGCACGCATATCTTTTATTCAAGACCGATTAGGGCATCGTTTGGTCACTGAAATGCCCAAGGCAAAGACCCTCATAGTTGTTGAAAAACCCCTTTTTGTCCCACGTTTTAACATGCTATCCCAATGGCACACACCATTTCACAAGCCAAAGTAAAACCCAACACAAGCCTTATTCATGTCAAATAAGTAAAGGAAGTTTTACAAAGAAACTACTCTATAAATTTATCAAGTTCATTCCTCAATGCTCAATCACTCATTCAAGCCCCTTTTTAATCATTTATAGTCCTACACCTCCCTCTATCGTTTTGCTCTTCATATCAAATTAAATTTAAATCCTATGAAGTGAAATGATGCACTACACTAAACCCACTTATATGTCCTTCACTGTGTCTCCAAACTCCACTCACGGGTGCCCTCATGCTTTATGAGGTGGCCTCCTTCAAGTCTTCCACACATAGGCTTCTCAAGGCAGCAATCAACTCCCACTAAGTCTGTAAATGAGGGAGACGACGTTAGAAAGGGGAGGAGAGGGGCTTATGTATCCATGGTGGTTGAAAAACACTGTGGCTGACGTTGTCATGCGCAGTGCTGTCAGATACGGTGCGACGCTGACAAGTACGACATGACACTGGCTCGTATGGCAACTATATGCTTAACCAAAACAGCCACGGCGCTACGCTCATTTCACGCACGGCGTTTCTCATTTGCTGCTTTCACAAACAGCGATGCTACAAACAATGCTGCTCTAAGTTCACGTGTTGCGATGCTTCAGAAGACGCTACACTCATGGCGATGCCTTTCGTGCATGGCATTGCTCTTCCTTTTCTCCCTTCCCAGGCAGCTTTAGGCCTCTTTCACATACGTCGATGCTCATTAAACACACGGCGATGCTCCTCCCTATCTTCACTCGCGACGCTGACTTTTCATGTGCGGCGCTGACTTTTCACTCGTGGTGCTGACTTTTCACGCACGGCACTGACTTTTCACACGTGGCACTGACTTTTCTCTCTCCTTCTCTTCACTGACGGCACTGGGTCTGTCGCACGTGGCATTACCACCAGCACGTGCGACGATGCGCAAACGGCACTGCCCATATTCACACACCGTGCTACCCCATTACACGCGCAACGATGCTCCAAATGGCGCTAGGCCTCTGTTTCACTCTCCATCGCCGAGCGCATCCCTGAACTGGGAGAAAATTGTGGTCCTTATAGGGGGTCAGACGTGATCCGGTCCAATCCAGGCCCCGACGAACTGGCGACTCCACTGGGGATAAGCCAACCTGTACTTGGTTCAGTTCACTCTCTAACAAATATCCAATTTCACTCTTCTTTAAAAACTAAAACTACCATGGAGTTCTATTGCTCCTCTACTATTCGAGTTGGGGATTTCATCATCCCCATACTCACAAATGTACCTTTGGGATGCATGATTTTTTAATCTTTTGCTCCCATTTTACTATCGAATGGTCACTTAGCTCTCAAATTCGGCCTCAAACTCGAGCTAACTAGGAGAGGTGACCTCAAATCCCTCGCTTCTTCTCTACTGACATCAAAGGCCGGCCCTTTGGTGTCAACTACATGGGCGGTTCTCAAATTGCCACCCTGCATGCTCACCCAGTTACTGGTGGGTCCTCCACCAGTCACAAGCTCAAAAGTGGCTCTAACACCACCCCTTCTTCTCTCATGGCCGGTTCTTCTAATACCTCCATCTTAATGGGCAACCTCAAAGTTACCCTGACTTCCTCCCACAATGGTGCACCTAAATGAGCACATGACTCTCAATTCAACCATGGGTCATGTACAAATGCGCACATGAATGTCGATGGCTCAAAAGCCATCCAAACTGCAAAGGTTGGTATGTCAACTACCAAACCTTTCACCTCACTAGGGGCTGGTTCACAAACCACCCCAAATACTTATACATGCATGTCCAATATTGTTGCTGGGTACATGGGGAAGGGCTAATTGCACGTGCCCTCATTAACCCGAAACCCATGACTACATGGTACTCAAAGAAATTCCCTTCGAGTACTATCTTGTCTACTCCTTCTTTTTCATATGCACGAGCTAGCCCTCGAGGCTGGACTCGGGGCAAGATGATGCCCTCAAGGCTGGACTCGGGGCAAGATGACGCCCTCGAAGCTGACAAAGAAGCCCCTCCCTTCTTCAAGCAAACCCAAACCTCCAAAATCGACTCCCACCTCCCTCCTTCCAGGGCATCACACGTTGTCCGAATTGGTTGACTTCACTCTCATCTCTTTGAGACAAGCCAATCAATCAGGACGTCAAAGCCAGTTCCAATTATGGGAGAAAATTTACTGGAGTTTGCAAATCAAACAAAATAAAGGGGTGAAGGTGCCACTCAAGAAAAACAAAGAGGAATATTCAACTTTAGAAGACTTACTAAAGCAAAACTTGTTCTATCCATTGCAAACTGTGGTAGAACCTGAAACGAGTGATATCGTTCACTGCTGCGTCATACAAATGCAAGACGATGACCCAAGCTCATATGAAATGTGGCCCCAAGACCGTCACGAGCCACTAAGGGAGATATGGCCCTAAGGCCATCATGAGCCCATCAAAATTGAACGATGGCCCCATGGCATCATTTGCCAAGTGTACCGGAAACATGGCCCCAAGGCCGTCAAGAGCCAAAGATCACCCGAGCATCTAGGGATTCCCAGATTTAGTTAGGACAATATGAACCTAAACGCCTATTGCCTGGATCGCCAGATCGGGGCATGAAGAGAACCAAGATTAACCCTACCTCTGAATCACTCAGTTCGGATAAATGAGCTGATGTGATGGTGATAAGCCAAGAGGGCGAAGGACCTAAAGATCTAATGGCTCTCAAAGGGCTCGAAAATTCTAGACCAATCCAGGCATCATCGCACCAAGAGGCAAATTCTCCCCTTTGAGCCCCATTTCGAAGAAGAAGAAAGGAGACATCCGCCTCCTCCCATGCCTTAAGTTTCAAGACCTCCAATTCCCACTGTCTTTCCCGATGGCCAAACTAATATGGCCTCTCAAGATACTCCCCTAGCAGTTACCCAATAGGACATTCTAAATATGATCAATCAAAGTATTCAAGGCTTATGGATTTCAACGCCCTAAGAAAATATTCACTACAAGAATCCTTATCCACCTTTTATTGATCAAATTCCACTCCCCTTGGGTTACCAAAAAGGAAGATTGCCTGTCTTTGATGGAACTGACTCACCTCAATAACATGTGGCACACTTCGTGTCGGTGTGTCAAGAGTCAGCTTCCGATTCCAGACTGCTTCTTCGATAGTTTGTAAAAACTTTGTCTGAGCCTGCCTTCAAGTGGTATGCTCGTTTGCGGTCAAGCTCTATTCATTCCTAGGAAGAAATGGAACACTTATTCTACAAGTGTTTCTATGAAGTAGAGCGAGAAGTTCAAGCCATAGAACTTCTCACGATGACCCAAGGAATAGACGAACCAGTTAATGAATATATCCAAAGATGGAGGCATCTCACGCTATACCAAAGCAATCTCATGGCTGAGATTGATGATGTGCAAACATGTATTAGAAACATGAAAAGGGAGATTTATCTTCACGTTGAAACTTCAAATCCCATCACATTCTCAGACATGATATCCAAGGCAGTAAACATTAAGAGCCTACTTAAGCATCATGGTAGGACTCAGACCTCAGGGGAAGGTTAAGGGTGAAACTTCACCAAACCCAACCCTCATGCTAGCCAGTAGAGAAACATGGTTAGTGCAGTGACTACAGCCACACCCACTCTCCCCAAACTCTTATCTAATGTCGCCCCTCTCAAGACTTAGAAACTTCTTGGGGAATATTGCCGGTCAGGGAACAAGGAGAACCCCAACAATAGCACCTTCAGCCGCAAGGTTAAAGCCGGGTTCCCCTTCCACAAAACCTATACCGATCTAAACAATTCGACTAAAATTTGAACAAATAGTGCAGTTTTCACAAGGCCTAGGTACCAACCCTCTTAAAGATGTTGTTGGAACAAGGCATGATAGTTCTTCCTGAACCAAAGAATCGAATCAAGTCGCGTTTGCCAATCACATAAATTATTATGCATATCATCAGATGTTAAGGTCAAATTAATTTAGAAAGTCTCAGAAAGGATTTCGAGATTGAGGCGGCTTCACATGTGGTCACTGTTAAAGAAGAGCAAGTACCACCTTGCGACCTAAAGAAGTACGATATGATCTTCTTCTAGACCTTTTTGCGATGTTAGCATTAAAAGAGTTGATCACGCCACTATCTGTAAGACAACCCAAAAATCAGGTTCAATGTATTAAAAATCTCTAGTGCCCAT
The DNA here is from genome assembly GCF_054954075.1 of Amborella trichopoda. Classification (NCBI taxonomy): domain Eukaryota; kingdom Viridiplantae; phylum Streptophyta; class Magnoliopsida; order Amborellales; family Amborellaceae; genus Amborella; species Amborella trichopoda. The sequence goes on from NC_142346.1 coordinate 8,133,997, forward strand.
TCCACCTAGTGTGGGGACACGAGATACCTTAGTGTGGAAGTTTCAAAACATTTATACAAGAGTCCATCGCTGGTAGATGCATCATTTTGAACATACCATTTCGAACTCGTGAACAACCTAAACAAATAAACTCTCAAAATTCTACCACAACACCTTTTACTTCTCACAATATGAACGACTAAGAGTAATATCACGACCTCGTCCCCTGACCCCTACTGAACATGCTAGGGGCGACAGCGTGCGGGATCGCAACCAGAGGTGATGAACGCTACTCAAGTGGGAGTGGCTCAACTCGTTTAGAAATACGGAATCAAAGCAAACCATGAAAGAAAAATAAAACCCATCCACCAAACACCAATAAAACTGAACAGCAAAAAACCATATTATACATATACATTCTCAAAGAAATTCTTTTAATTAAATATGTTGAAGGCACTACAAGCCTGAAGACAAGATTACAACATTTCATCAAAACAACTCTGTGGCACTGCCACCAAACACCTACTGTCAAGAAGTTGCTTTGTTAAGCACCGAGCTTCAATCCCCTGCCACAGATATCTAGCTGCCCGTTCTCAAGAGTAAGAAGTTATCGCTCTACATAGATGAAAATAAAAGGGATGAACTAAAAGCTCAGTAAGTAGATCAACACCATTGTATTCCGGCCTATAAATAATGATAATTATAGACAGTACCCACAATTTATACAAGTATCAAAAAGTGGAGTCATGCCTCACAATTCCTTAGCAATGTAAGGAGTAGGGTTCTGATATCAAAACATTACACATTGCATGAGCTGCAACTGCTTCATCTCTTATCACAGTAACAGGTCAGAAACTCATACATGAAACATAATGCACTCAGTCAGAAGCTAGATTTTGCCTACTCCCGAATGGGAGATCAAGCCAAGCCAACCTTGTAACTTGGGACTTCTACCCTCATTCAAGAGGGAAGACAATGACAAATGGGTGTCCCATTTTGTAATGTTCTTACTCACGCACAAAATCTCCAGTGCGCATTGGGGTTTTTGATAGGCGGTGTGGCCTTGCAAGACACGAACCTCTCTTTATGCTTTCATGCGAGAGGTCGTTACACTACCATTAGGTGACCCAATGCATAGTGCCCATATAAATTCAGGGGGCGCGACCCTCCCTATTATTCACATTCACATCCCGGCCCTAATCCTATCATTGGGGTCGGGGTAAGATCATAATTGCCAACATAACTTTCTTATCATAACAGTATCCCCCTACCAATGGGTGTCCCATTGCATAGTGGTCAGTATCACAGTCATATGATAACAGTATCCCACTACCAATGGGTGTCCAATTGCATAGTGGTCAGTATCACAATTATATCATAACAATATCCCATTATCAATGGGTGTCTCATTGCATAGTAGTTAATATCATAGTCATAGCATAACAGTGTCTCACTACTAATGGGTGTCTTATTATGTAGTGATCAGTATCTTAGTCATATCATAACAATATCCCACTACCAATGGGTGTCCCATTGCATAGTGGTCAGTATCACATCCATATCATAACAGTATCCCACTACCAATGGGTGTCCCATTGCGTAGTGGTCAGTAGCAGAGTCATATCATAACAGTATCCCACTACTAATGGGTGTCCCATTATATAGTGATAAGTATCACAATATCATAAATATATATATTCAATGCCTCATGACAAATAATTTCTGTTTCTTTATGAAGGAGTTAAGCTTTATTTAGAAACATAAGAATCACTGCACAACATTTTATGAATCATACAACGATTTAGGATTCACAGCCATTCCCATTGGTGATATACATATGAGAAAGAAGGCATAGTATCAGTTTCATAAGAAATTTCAACTCAATTTCAACGTCAACTTGAAATGGACATAGATATTTCTTTAAATCAGAAGACATTTGATGCTATTTGAGAATCATTTGATCAATCAAGAGTTCAGTGCAACAAGGACTACAGTTTTGAAATTTCTGCAATTTCTTACAGTAACATATTTCCATAAACAATGGCATGAGTTTCAATCTTTACGAAATTTTGATATGGTTTCCAAACCAATTTTTGAGTAAGCACACATATCTTCCCAATGGAGGTGGTTTGAAATCATTTGGACCTTGTTTCAGTCAAAATCTCAGGGCAACAGGAATGAAAATTCTGAAATCTGCTGAAATTTGATAATAGTGACATACTCTCACAAATTGAATCATAGCTTCCAACTTATAAAGAATTTCAACTGAGCTTAGGCATCAAAATCAAAGTAGACACATGTATATTTCAAATGGAGGTGATTTGGAGCCATTTGGATATCATTTGACTAGTCAAAAGTTCATTACAAAAGCATGCAATTTCCATAGAAGTTTATAGTGTAGTCATGTTACATCTCAAAGAACAATCAAATACTTTCAATTTATGATAGTTATCAACACGAAACCTTTTTCATCTTACATTAGATGCATAGGAACACTATTTCACGAATTTTCATGGCCAACAAGAAGAATTTCAGTGCTCATTTTGTCATGCAATTGAAGGCCTAATTTCCTGAAAAAACATGGCACGTGCAACCACATTTCTTTTCAAAATTTGCAGGTATACTCAAGCTTAGCCTCATGCTTATTTTCATGCTTTCATAACTAAAGACATGCAATGTGTTTGATCCACTTACCTGGTGTGCAATGGTGTCCCCAAATCCCTCACACAGTCCCTCTGCAAGTTTACCCCACGTTCTCCCACAATGGCTTGAAAGGACTGGAATTTGGCTTTCGAGGGTGAGAAATGAGCATGGCATGGGGGAAAGAGAGAGAAAGGATTATATATCTCAAGGATGGGAGGTGGCAGCTTGGGTTGGCCAGGTGGCACTCATATTTTCATACAAATGGGACACATGGCGAGCGGTATAGCATGCAGAGGACAAATGGCACCTTAGGGGCATGCATGGCTAAGCGATGTTGTGCACGACGACACTCTTTTTTTGCTTCTTCTTACTTCCGTGTGCGCTCATTTTTCTTTCTCGTCTTACCGTCGAGCGAGTTCATTGCCGAGCACGCTTACTATTGCGCGCATCTCGCTATCGCGCTCATCTTCATTCTATTTTCTTCTCCTTGTCGTCTTACATTTTCCCCTTCTTACAGCCACATGCATCCTTCTTCTTACCGCCACGCACGTCCTTCTTCTTACCGCCGCACACGTCCTTCTTCTTACTGCCACACGTGCTCTAGCTGATGCGCATCTTCACACTGCCGAGCGTGACACTCTTTCTTTCCCTCCTTCCACCATGCTGGGAAAATCTCGGTCCTTACATCATCCCCCCCTTAAAAATATTTAATTCCCAAAATCGTGTTTCAGCTAATCAAATAAATGGGGTTACTTATCCTAGTTTTGGTCTTCTCGTTCCCATGTCTATTCTTCTTTTGAATGATACTGCCACAACATACGGACCAGAGGAATTTCTTTATTACGCAACACCTGCACTCTCTTGTCTAGTATATCAATCGGTTACTCAATATAGGTCAAATATTCTCTGATCGACATTGGTTCATACTTCAAAACATGGGACGGCTCAGGCTGGTATTTTCTTAACAATGACATATGAAAAATATCATGAATGTTTGCCAACTCAGGTGGTAGGGCAAGTCGATATGCCACAACTCCAAATTTTTCTAGAATTTCAAAGGGTCTAATAAAACGTGGGCTCAAATTTCTTTTCTTGTCGAAGCCCATAATGCCCTTAGTTGGCGATACCTTTAAGAAAACCCGGTCACCAACCTCAAACTTGAGGTCTCTCCTTCGATTTTTTAGCGTAACTCTTTTGCTGACTCTGAACAGTCTTGAGCCTCTATCGAACCGAGGTAATATTTTTTGAAGTCGCTTGAACAATTTTTGGCCCTAACAGCCTCATTTCACTGACCTCATCCTAATATACAGGTGATCTGCACTTCTTCCCATACAAGACTTCGAAAGGTGTCATCTGAATACTGGCGTGGAAGCTGTTGTTATAGAAAAATTCTATCAGAGGTAGATGGTCATCCCAGCTTCCTTTAAAATCGGTGACAGAAGCCCTCAACATATCCTTCAGGGTCTAAATGGTCCTCTTTGACTGCCATCAGTCTGGCAGTGAAATGCAGTACTAAAGGTGAGTCTTGTCCTCAAAGCTGATTGCAGACTATTCCAAAATCTTGAGGTAAATCTAGTGTTCCTGTCGGACACGATGTTAATAGGTATTCCATGCAACCTCACTATCTCTTTAAGGTATAATTGGGCCAATTTGTCCAAGGTATAGGTTGTGCGGACTGGTAAGAAATGGGCAGCTTTGGTTAGTCGGTCCACAATGACCCAAATACTATCGTGTCCGGTACCCACTCTAGGTAAGCAGGAGACAAAGTCTATAGTAATGTGTTCCCATTTCCACTATCATACCGGCAAGGACAGTAATAGTCCCGTGGGTTTTTGATGTTTAGCCTTTTCTTGTTGACATGTCAAGCACTTAGAAACAAACCGTGCCACTTCCCTCTTCATGTTATTCCACTAGAAAGTTTTCTTCAGGTCCTGATACATTTTAGTGCTTCTTGGGTGTACCGTATAACAGGAGTGGTGTGCTTCTTCCAAAATAGCCCTTTTTACATTCTCATCATTCGAAACATATACCCGATCTTTAAATCTTAATAGATCATCACTGCTCACAGAGAAATCATCTTTTCTTCTCAACATTATTTCTTTGAGAATTGTCATAAGTTGAGGATCTTCCTTTTGTGCCATTCAGATCTGTTGAAAGAGCTAGGGCTCCACTCTTATCTCTAGAACCATTAGATGGGTCACTGATACCATGGGCTTCCTACTTAAAGCATCTGCTATCACATTAGTCTTGCCCGGGTGGTAATTGATGGTATATTCATAATCATTCAATAGATCCATTCCTCTTCTTTGTCTCATATTCAATTTCTTCTGAGAAAATAAGTACTTGAGGCTCTTATGATCTGTAAATACCTCAAATTGGGCCTAATAGAGGTAATGTCTCCAGATTTTCAGGGCGAATACTATAGCTGCGAGTTCCAAGTCCGGAGTTAAGTAATTTTGTTCGTACGGCTTTAACTGTCTGAAGGCATAGCTATGACATTCCCTCACTGCATCAGCACGCATCCAAGTCCCTTATGAGAAGCATCAGTGCAAACCACAAAATCCTCGTTCCCTTGTAAGGTCAATATCAGGGCCGTAGTCAATCTCCTTTTCAGTTCTTGAAAACCTTTCTTACAATTATCTGACCACACAAATTTCAATTCTTTTTGGGTTAGGCGAGTCAGGGTGTAATAATCCTAAACTTTCAAAAAAAAAAAAAAAAAAAAAAAAAAAAAAGAGAAAACGAAACTTTTAATAAGTGATGGGTCCATATGAGCATGATGGTCCTTAGGGACCATCACTACTTTCAAAAGCTTTTACCTTCATTTGATTTAAGCTTTTGCTGCCTTGCCACGTCCTTTAGTGGACGTCATTTTCAAGTGTTAAAGGCGGTCAATTACGCGACACCTCATACATGAGATGGAGGCGTTTAAAGAAATTAAATAGGACGAAAGATAAGACGTCGCCTAACAACTCCTTTCTCTCTCTCCCTTTTACAAACACAGTAAGCTCCTCTCTCGAGCCGAAGTTTTATCGAAAGCTCCTTCTCAAATATTTTAGGTAAGTGACTTCATTATTTTGAGATATAATCCGTTCTTTTTAAAAATAAAATGAAATAATTACTTCTGCTTATTATCATGAATTTTAGGCGCGATAAATTTTAGGCGCAAGTGACCTCATTATTTTAGTAATCTTTTTAGTAAAATTGTGATATTTTATCTATGTTAGGAATTTTAAATGCTGTAAATTATTAGAAATAAATTTATTTATTTTTCTTGTCTATTGTTAGAAAAATTTAGATACGATAAAATTATTAGAAATAAATGTGATATTTATGCTTTTAGTAAAATTGTGAAATTTCTTTCTACTGTTTTTGAATATTTAAACATTGTAAAATTCATGTGCAAATGACTGCCTTATTATTTGAAAATTGATATCTTTGCATTTGATTGTAGCCTTGTCTGTGAAATATTTATTTGCAAATTGACATCCTATAAATTGTGATAATTCCGTATTCTTGGATTTCTATAAGAGCTTTCTATACATACTAGATTGGCAATTATGCTAGAATGTCCTTACGAACTCCTACCTTTCTAAATTTGAGCCCAAAATATTTGACTAGTTATTTTTAAAAAGTTATTGAAAGTGACTGTTATTAATGGTTTCAGTGAAATTCATATTAATAATTTCACTGATATGTTGAGTACAAGATATTGCTGCTTTCGAATGTTTAAAGCAGTGTTTAAAAAAATGCCGAGTCAAACCGGACTCGCCCGGTTCAACTCGGGAATCAGTACTTACCGTGCCGGTTCCGGCACAAAACCAAGAATCGCCTTGTTCTAGAGCAGAACCGTCGGTTCCCAACCGGTTCTAGCAGTTCCCACCCGGTTCTAGCCGGTTCCCTCCTGATTCTAGCCTTCATACGTGTGTACGTGTCACACGTGCCACACACACTCCCACACGTGCACCGGTTCAGGCCTCACATGAGTGACATGTGGCCATCGCACGAAAGTGACACGTGGCAACTCATCTCACAATTGCCTCCATCACGTTTCTACACTCGCAACAAGAAATCTAATACACATGACTTTATAGAGAACCAAGGAACACTCATTCTTCAATATGGGATAATTCCCACAAAAAGTCACTAAAGCAATATCATTGAATATATATTATTATGGAAGTTAGAAGAATCACATGTGGTGATGTGGCTATGTTGGTTGACAACACCGAATTTTGGGTGTATGTCTTGATTTCAAACCCCATAACGAACACCAAAAAATATTTTGAGTTCAAACCCCTTAGCGCACAACAAATTTTTTTTTTTTTTTTGAGTTCGAACCTCTTAGCGCACAACCAAAAAATACAAAAAAAATTTTGTTGTCAAAAAAATAAACAAAGGTAGAAAATACTGTTGTAAAAAAATAGAAAAAATATAAAATAAAAGGCTTTTCAAGATAAAGATAAATACAACATTTTTTTATTTTTCTCGCAAAAAACATACAATTTGTTGTCAAAAAAATAAACAAAGGCAAACAATACTATTGTAAAAAAATAGAAAAAATATAAAATAAAAGGCTTTTCAAGATAAAGATAAAACAATATTTTTTTATTTTTCAAAAAAATACAAGGTAATATATTAAGTATTTCTTGCAAATAAAATAAAACAAAAGGTATAAAAAAATAAAATGTACTTTGACAGCATCATTTTTTTATTTTTCTTGTAAAAAAAATAAAAAGTAATACAACAAGCAAAAAAAAATGTAGTACACTATCTTCTTCTTTTGTCAAAAAAAAAAAACAAAGATAATCAACAAGTATCATATTTCTCTTGTGAAAAAAAATAAAAGATAACACAATAAGTATTTCTTGTCAAAAAAATAAAAGGTATTTTCTTCATACAACCTAGGAATAAATGGTCTAATTATATTTTTTATTTTTATAACAAGATGGTCTTTAACATAAATTTAGTAATATTAATTTAAAGATAGGATTCATACAATGAGGCCATTTGAAATCTCTCTCTTTCTACTAACAATCTCTTCCACTAATTTATTCTAGAAACCTAAAAAATTAAAGAAAATTGATACGTATTCTAATAATTTCTACATTGATAACCAAATCTTTTAGTTTATTTATTAAGTTTTGTATTATAAATCATGTAGCGTACTATTTTTCTTACAGTTGTCAATAATACATTTTAAATTAGATGATATTACAAAATATTTTGGATTTGTTATTATTTATATAATAAAATAATTATAAAGGATTGTTGGTATATAATATTATAGCTAGTTAGGTTGTAATAATTTGGGTTTTTTTAGCGGATTAGGGTTTTCTGCCCATTCAAGAATTTAGTGGCCAAATTTTCATCGATTTAGTCAATTCTTTATTGTAGTCCATATATGATTATATAATTAATCCATGATAATTCTATGATTTCTTTTGTGTGATGTAAATTTAATGGTCAACATAAGTTTATACAGGGAAAAAGCATCTCAATATTCACAAATTGATGAAAAAAATGAAAGTTAATAATGTAGTACCATCATTTCTTATTGGATTCCAAAAAAACAACATTTATAATGAATTTTAATAATTTTTTCTGATTTTTTTGAAGCTTTAATCCGACCGATTCAGCCGATTCTCGATCCGGATCGCCGATTCGCCGATTTGGATCGGTTTTTGAGGGGGCCGATCTGGGTCACCGATCCGCTTTTTAAACCATTGATTTAAAGAGATTTAGAAATACTTTAAGTGTGCAAGTGGACTCATCCAGTTCGCCGGTGAGGTATAAGTGGACCTATCCGGTACGCCGGTAGGGATTAAGTGGACTCATCCGGTATGTCGGTGAGGAATAAGTGGATCTGCAGGAATTAAGTGGATCTATCTGGAAAGCTGATAGGGATTAAGTGGACCCATCAGGACACTGATGGGGTATATAGGTGACCTACTTGGGACGCCAGTAGGGTAATTTGTGAAATCCTTTGAATTCTACACTGCTGTTAAAATGTTATACGCATTTCAATTATTCGAATTATACTTAATTATGAATTTTTGAAAATGAAACTGTTAATGCATTTCTGTTAATAGATCTCCTTTTTGAAAATATTGATATCTTTCAACCATGATTATTTTTATGATTATGATGGTCACTTACTGAGTAGCCAAACTCATCAAATTATGGTAAACATTTTTTTTTCAGGATAACTGCGATTTCATTTTGAGTGCTTGTCAGGATCAACTCTGGAAGATATTGTAGTTGTGCTTAAACTTTCTTTTGTTACTTTGTAAGAATTCGCCACTGTAAATTTGTCCTATCAAGAGATGTATATATGTTTTGACTGTCACATCTCAGGAATATCAGTATTGTAAATTCTTGGGGTATGACAATTATGGTATCAGAGCAATAGGTTTAAGATTCTTACGAAATTTAAAAAGAATGTACTTAAAATCACATTTATTGTGTACAGACCGGGACGAAGTCAAGATCCAGAATAGCTGAAGCTAATATGGAAGGAATTTACAAAGCCTTGGAAAATATAGTTGCTTTAATGCAATATCAGATAGAAAACAACAATCCACCCAGGCAGTCAGTTGCGAGAAATGGTGGGAGTAAGATCGAACAATTTAAGAAATTGAACCCACCTTCTTTTAAGGGTGTTGTGAACCCACTGGAAGCCAAAGGATGGATTACACAATTAGAGAAAATATTCGAGGTAATGCAATGTCCTGATGATAGGAAGGTGGCCTTGACAACTTTTATGTTAGAAGGTGAAGCACAACATTGGTGGCAAACGGGAAAAAGAGTATTGGTCAAAGAAAATAAACCCTTGACTTGGGAAGTATTTTTGGAGGCATTTAATAAAAAGTATTTCCCAGATTTTATTCGAGACCAAAAAGAAATGAAATTTCTGGAATTAATCCAAGGAAACCGGACAGTAGCACAGTACGAGGCCAAGTATACTGAATTGGCCAGGTTTGTACCACATATGATTAACAATGAGACAAGAAAGGTGAAAAAATTTGAAAGGGGTCTCAGACCGGCTATTAGAAGCAGAATATCAGTCTTAAAATTGAGGACTTATGCTGAAATAGTGGATCGAGCCCAAATTGTCAAAAAAAACCAAAAGATGAAATTCAGAAAAGTCAGGTTAGACCCACACCATCTAATCGACAATAGTTTGAAAGGGCAAACAAGAAACCAAGGCCCTTGCCATTTTAAAACCCAATATAACCATGTAAAAAATGTGGGAAAAAGCATGGATCGAGCCCTTGTTATTGGAATACTGGAGCCTATTTTAAATGTGCAAAATTGGGGCACCAGATTAGAGAATGTCTTAGCCTACAGATGCAACAGCTTCCAAAGCAGGGAGAAATAGCTCAAAAGCCTCAGATGAAGCGAAGAGTATTTGTGATCACCTAGCAAGACGCTCAGGCCTTAAAATCAGTGATTCAAGGTATTCTTACTATCTTCCAAAAAGTAGCTCATGTTTTTTATCCTAGATCTACTCATTCATTTGTGTCACGACACTTTGCATGTCACTTAAAGGCAGAACCAGAACAATTAGAATACATTTTAAAGGTAGCCACATCGATGGGAAATTCAAGTGACACCAGCATAGTATACAAATCCTGTGTAATGAAGATAGAAGAAAATGAACTATTGGTTGATTTAATACTCCTAAAAATTCAAGATTTTGATGTAATCTTAGGCATGGATTGGCTTTTTGCATACCATGCAAGTATTGATTGTTACGAGAAAATGGTTACCTTTAGTATTCCGGATCAACCAGTATTTTACTTCAATGGTATCAAAGAAGACTCCCCATCATATTTAATCTCCTGTATTGGAGCTAAGCGCCTCCTTCGAAAAAGGTGTCAAGGCTTTCTTGTCTATATCAAAGAAGATAGGAAGAAAGAGATAAATTCGGATACCACTCCGGTTATCCGAGAATTTCCCGACGTTTTTCCTGAAGAATTGCTAGGATTACCGCCTGACAAGGAAATTGAATTATCTATTGAACTATTGTCAAGGGTAGCCCCAATTTCTAAGGCACCTTACAGAATGGCACCTACAGAACTTAAGGAACTTAAACAACAATAGGAAGAATTATTAGATAAAGGTTTTATCAGGCCCAATGTGTCACCTTGGGGTGCTCCGGTACTGTTTTTTAAAAAGAAAGATGGGACCATGAGATTGTGTAGCGATTATAGATAGTTGAACCAAGTGACAGTGAAAAATAAGTATCCATTATCTAGAATTGATGATTTATTTGATCAATTACAAGGATCACAAGTGTTTTAAAAAATTGATCTTAGATCCGGATACCATAAGCTTAAGATTAAAAGTGAAGATGTTCCCAAGACAGCTTTCAAAACAAGGTATGGCTATTATGAATCTTTAGTCATGCCTTTTGGATTAACCAATGCACCGGTTGCATTTATGGATTTGATGAATCGGGTCTTTAAGCCCTTTTTGGATAAATTTTTTGTGGTATTTATCGATGATATTTCAATTTATTCCAAGAATCAGAAGGAACATAAGCAGCATGTAAGAATGGTATTGCAAATATTAAGAGAAAAAAAAGTGCATCCCAAACTTAGTAAATGTGAATTTTGGCTTGAACAAGTGACATTTTTAGGACATGTCATATTAAAGGAAGGTCTATCAGTTGATCCTTCAAAGGTTGAAGCAGTTGTTAATTGGAAATAACCAAATAATGTGACTGAAGTTTGAAGCATTTTGGGATTGGCAGGATATTACTGAAAATTTGTAGAAGGATTTTCTCGAATCGCAAGCCCATTAACTCGATTGACACAGCAAAATGTCAAATTTGAGTGGACAAGTGAATGTGAGGAGAGTTTTCAAGAACTAAAAGTTCGATTAACTTCGACACCTATTTTAACAATTCTTGAGGGGAGTGGGGGATTTGTGATTTATAGTGATGCTTCACATAAAAGCTTGGGCTGTGTATTAATGCAATATGAGAAAGTAGTGGCATATGCATCCAGACAGTTGAAAGAATATGAGAAAAAAAATCTAATTCATGACTTGGAGCTGGCTGCAATAGTATTCTATTTGAAAATGTGGAAGCATTATCTTTATGGTGAGCAATTCGAAATATACACGAATCATAAGAGCTTGAAATACCTCTTCTCTCAGAAGGATTTAAATATGAGGCAGATAAGATGGATGAATTTCTTAAAAGATTATGATTGTACATTCCATTATCATTCAAGAAAAGCTAACGTTGTGGCCGACGCTCTAAGTAGAAAATCTACAAGAGTCTTAGCTCATCTAATGATCCAAAAAATGAGATTGTTAGAGGAAATAGTGGATTGGCATCTTGCTCCGTCCATTAATGGTGTGATAAGTATGATTGCCAACATTAAGGCAAAACCCCAATTAATCCAACAGATTCGATCGACACAAAAGAAAGACCCTCTGCTTATAACAATTGTGGAAGAGGTGAAGCTGAGAAAGAGAGAAGAATTCTCTATATATAGTAAGGATTTACTAAGATTCAAAGGTCGGGTTTGTGTTTCAAATGATGAGAGTGTGAAGAAAGCTATCTTGGAAGAAGCACATCACTCTTGTTATACGATACATCCCGAAAGTATTAAAATGTATCAGGACTTGACGAAAACCTTTTGGTGGAATAATATGAAAAAAGAGGCAGCACTATTTGTGTCTAAGTGTCTAAGCTGAGGGTCTAGCAAGTAAAAGCTGAGCATCAAAGGCCCGCTGGGTTGTTGCAAATTACCCGTGTCAGAGTGGAAGTGGGAGCACAGTCTATGGATTTTGTCTCTAGCGTGCCTAGAACAAATTCAGGACACGATAGCATTTAGGTCATTGTGGACCGACTGACCAAAGCTGCCCACTTTCTGTTGATTCGCACGATGTACACTTTGGATCGACTGGCCCAGTTGTACATTAAGGAAATAGTGCGGTTGCATGGAGTTCTGATCAGTATTGTATCGGACAGGGATACTCGGTTTACTTCTAAATTTTGGGCTAGGCTACAGTCAGTCATGGGGACGAGACTCACCTTTAGCATTGCCTTTCACCTCCAAACTGATGGACAATCGGAGAGGACCATCCAAACTTTGGAAGATATGCTGAGGGCCTGTGTCATTGACTTTACAGGAAGCTGGGATAACCATTTACCCCTGATTGAGTTTGCTTATAATAATAGCTTCCAAGCCAGTATTCAGATGGCACCATATGAAGCCCTGTATGGAAGGAAATGTAGGTCACTCATATGTTGGGACGAGGTTGGTGAAAGAAAGCTTTTGGGGCCAGAAATTGTCCAGGTAACCACAGATAAGATAGCATTAATTCGAGAAAGGATCAAGACAGCTCAGAGTCGGCAAAAGAGTTATGCCGATAACCGACGGAGAGCTCTTGAATTGAGGAAGGTGATCGAGTTTTCCTAAAGATCTCACCAATAAAAGGCATTATGATATTTGGCAAGAAAGGAAAGCTGAGCCCACGTTACAGTGGACCATTTGAAATCCTTGAAAGAATCGGAGGTGTCGCTTATAGACTTGTCTTACTACCCGAATTGGCAAACCTCTATAATGTCTTCCATGTATCATCACTACGAAAATATCAACCCGACCCATCCCATATCTTGAAATATGAACCATTACCGATCAGGAAGGACCTATCATTCATTGAACAGCCAATTTTGATACTGGATAGAAGGGTACAAGTGTTGCGCAACAAGGAGATTCCTTTGGTTCGTATATAATGGTAGTACCATTCAAGAGAGGAGCCGACTTGGGAACCAAAAGATGATATCAGGGAAAAATATTCCTATCTTTTTCAATAATCAAGTACACAAATTTAGAGGACTAAATTTCTTTAAGGGGGGACGAATGTAACAATCCTAAACTTTCAAAAAAAAAAAAAAAAAAAATAGAAAAGAAGAAAAGAAACTTTTAATAAGTGATGGTCCATATAAGCATGATGGTCCTTAGGGACCATCACTACTTTCAAAAGTTTTTACCTTCATTTGGTTTAAGCTTTTGCTGCCTTGCCACGTCCTTTAGTGGACATGGTTTTTAGATGTTAAAGGCGGTCAATTATGCGACACCTCATACATGAGATGGAGGCGTTTTAAAGAAATTAAATAGGACGAAAGATAAGACGTCGCCTAACAACTCCTTTCTCACTCTCCCTCTTACAAACACAGTGAGCTCCTCTCTCTAGCCGAATTTTTATCGGAAGCTCCTTCTCAAATATTTTAGGTAAATGACTTCATTATTTTGAAAAATAACCCGTTCTTTTTAAAAATAAAATGAAATAATTACTTCTGCTTATTATCATGAATTTTAGGCGAGATAAATTTTATGCGCAAGTGACTTCATTATTTTGAAAAATAATCTTTTTAGTAAAATTGTGATATTTTATCTATGTTAGAAATTTTAAATGCTATAAATTCTTAAAAATAAATTTATTTATTTTTCTTGTCTATTGTTAGAAAATTTTAGATACTGTAAAATTATTAGAAATAAATGTGATATTTCTGCTTTTAGTAAAATTGTGAGATTTCTTTCTACTATTTTTTAATATTTAGACATTGTAAAATTCATATGCAAATGACTGCCTTATTATTTGAAAACTGATATTTTAAAATTTGATTATAGCATTGTCTGTGAAATGTTTATTTGCAAATTGACATCCCATAAATTGTGATAATTCCATACTCTTAGATTTCTATAAGAGTTTTCTATACATACTAGATTGGCAATTATGCTAGAATGTCCTCATGAACTGCTACCTTTCTAAATTTGAGCCCAAAATATTTGACTTTTTAAATGTTATTGAAAGTGACTATTATTAATGGTTTCAGTGAAATTCATATTAATAATTTCAATGATATGTTGAGTACATGACGTTACTGCTTTCGAATGTTTAAAGAGATTTAGAAATACTTTAAGTATGCAAGTGGACTCATCCGGTTCGTCGGTGAGGTATAAGTGGATCTATCTGGTATGCCGGTAAGGATTAAGTGGACTCATCTGGTATGTCGGTAAGGAATAAGTGGACCTGCAGGGATTAAGTGGACCTATCTAAGACGTCGATAGGGATTAAGTGGACCATCAGGATGCTGATGGGGTATATAGGTGACCTACTTAAGACGCCAGTAGCGTAATTTGTGAAATCTTTTGAATTATGCACTGTCGCTAAAATGTTGCACGTATTTTAATTATTCGAATTATACTTAATTACGAATTTTTTGAAGTGAAACTGTTATTGCATTTCTGTTAATAGATCTCCTTTTTGAAAATATTGATATCTTTCAACCATGATTATTTTTAGGATTATGATTATCACTTACTGAGTAGCCAAACTCATCAAATTATGGTAAACATTTTTTTTCCAGGATAACTGCGGTTTCATTTTGAGTGCTCATCAGGATCAACTCTGGAAGATATTGTAGTTGTGCTTAAACTTTCTTTTGTTACTTTGTAAGAATTCTCCACTATAAATTTGTCCTATCAAGAGATGTATATATGTTTTGACTGTCACATCTCAGGAATATCAGTATTGTAAATTCTTGGGGCGTGACACAGGGGAAGCGCTATCTTTGAAAATCCTTATACAAAACATCTATAGTAACCCGCCAGTCCCAAAAAGCTGCGAACCTCTGTCACATTTGTCGACCTTCCCCACTTAAGTATGGCTTCAATTTTACAAGGATACTGTGACCCCGTCCTTAAAAACAACGTGCCCAAGGAAGGCCACGATAGGAAGCCAAAAATCACTCTTATCCAACTTAGCATTCAACTTTTTCGACTTCAGAGTCTGGAGAACCATTCTTAGGTGCTGCTTATGCTCTTTTTGGTCCTTGAATACACCAAAATGTCATCTATAAAGACCACCACAAAATCATCCAAAGAGGGTCCAAAAACTCTATTGATCAGATCCATGAAGACAACCAGGGCATTAGTCAACTCAAAGGGCATTACTAAGAATTCATAGTGGCCATATCGGGTCCTGAATGTTGTCTTAAGAACATCTTCTTTCTTGACCCATAATTGATGATAGCTCGACCAGAGGTCAATCTTAGAAAATACTTGGACCCCTTGAAGCTGTTAAAAAAGGGCATCAATTCTAGGCAAGGGGTACTTATTCTTTACCGTGACCTGATTCAGCGGTCTATAATCTATACAGAGTCTTAAAGACCCATTGTTCTTTTTCACAGATAGGACCAGTACACCACAAGGTGACATGCTGGGTCAGATGAACCCCTTCTCCAACAATTCATGCAATTGTTCTTTCAACTCCTTTAATTCGGTGGGGACAATCCTTTAAGGGGCTTTAGAGATGGCCACATGACCTTGGACCACATCTATTTCAAACTCTACCTCCTTGACTAGAGGCAAAGAGGTCAACTCTTCAAGAAAAACTTTTGGGTATTCCCTTACCTCTGAGATCTCCTCTAACTTGGATTGGACGTCCCGATTCTCTACTACATAGGCTAAGTACCCAACACATCTTTTGGCCAGCAGATGGGAAGCCCGAAGGGTAGAGATAAGGTGTAGAGGGGGAACATCCTTAATGCCAACAAAGTTCAACTTAGGCTGGTTTGAGTGTTTAAAGGTTACAGTTTTATCATAACAATTAACTGTAGCATGATGTGTGGACAACCAGTCCATGCCCAAAATAATATTAAAATGTTGAATGTCTAAAAGTATCAGATCTATAGGTAGAACACACCCTTCAAGCAAAACCCCACAGTGTTTATAAACCATATCAATTTCTATGGATTCCCCCATAGGTGTGCATACTACCAAATTCAAGTCACGAAGTACCGATCTAACATTCATGTGGCATGTAAAGTGACGTGCAACAAAAGGGTGAAAAGATCCATGGTCAATTAGAATTTTAGCTTTCATGCCACAAACAAAGAGTGTACCTCAAATTACAGAGGCAGACGCCTTGGCTTCTTGTTCTGTGAACGCAAAAACCTGACCTTGAGTCTTTGATAAGTTTTCTGGCCCCTTTACCAGGCAGTCTTTGACTAAGTGGCCAGGCTTACCACATCGGAAACCTGACTTTGTCTTCTTATAGCACTCAACAATCGAATGATTGCTTAACCCACAGTAAGGGCAAGCTGAGTGCCGATTATCCCTTATGTCGCCTGGGAAGGTCTTTTGAATCTTCACATTGCCCTGATTGTTCCTTCCCCCAAAACGTTTCCTTGAAGGTGATCGAACCCTCCTCCCAAGGTTCCCAGATTGTGCTGACCCCATTTCGCCTTCTTTCCTCACAGTCCTTCTAAATCTTCATGGCAAGTTCTACCAAAGGGGAGAAGGTTTTGAGGTTTGCTGATATCATCCTTCCCCTTATATTTGGTATGAGGCCTCTCTCAAACTTATTCGCCTTTCTCACCTCGGTGTTGATGATATGCGGCGTATAACATGAAAGCTCAGCAAATTTGGCTGCATATTGATCCACTGACAACTTCCCTTGTTGCAGCTCAATAAACTCTACTTCTTTCCTCTCTCTCACTGCATCAAGGAAATACTTCTCGTTAAATGCTTCAAAAAAGTTTTCCTAGGTTACTATTGTCCTTGACCTTTCCCAAGATTGTTTCACTAAGCCCCACCAGTGGTCAGCATCCCTTCCAACATGAAGGTTCCCAGCCTAACCTTTTGTTCATCTGTGCAGTACAGAACATCGAATATCTTTTCCACCTATCTCCTCCACTGCTCAGCTTTATCCACTCCCCCGTGCCCCAAGAATGTCGGAGGTGCTCGCCTTCTAAATCTTTCTATTAGCCCGCTATCAATCAGATCCGGGGCAAGGGTAGCCGGAGTCGGCATTATCCTTCACCATCTAAGTAATGGCCCTTAAAGTCTTGAAAAATTCATAGAGGGCCTCGATATTCTCATTGCTGGAACTCACATTAATGGCATGAGTTCTCATCATCTTTGACCTAAACCCAGGGCACCCAGTTACCAGCCTATTAAAGATTATTCTAGAGACACTCCTAAGACTCTATAGGTTAAGAATCATATCCTGGCTGCTCTGATACCATAACTGTCATGACGCTGCCCCCTGACCCCTACTGAACATGCAGGGGTGACAGAGTATGGGACCGCGACCAAAGGTGGTGAACGCCACTTAGGTGGGAGTGGCTCAACACGTTTAGAAATGTGGAATTAAAGGAAATCATGAAAGAAAAATAAGACTCATCCACCAAACACCAATAAAACTGAACAAAATAAAACCATATTATACATGTACATTCTCCAGAAATTTAATTAAATATGTCCAAGGCACTACAGGCTTGACAACAAGATTACAACACTTCATCAAAACAACTCTGTGGCACTACCAACAAACACCTACTATCAAGAAGTTCCTTTGTTAAGCACCGAGCTTCAGTCGCCTGCCACAGATGTCTAGCTCCCCACTCTCAAGAGTCGGAAGTTATCACTCTACATAAATGAAAATAAAATGGATGAGCTAAAAGCCCAGTATGTAGAACAACACCACTGCGTTCTGACCTATAAATAATGATAATTATAGACAGTGCTCACAATTCATACAGTTGTCACAAAGTGGAGTCATGCCTCACAATTCTTTAGCAGTGTAAGGAGTAGAGTTCAGACATCAGAACATTACACATTGCATGAGCTATAGCTACTTCATTTCTAATCATAGTAACGGATCAGAAACTTAGACATGGAACATAATGCGCCCAGTGAGAAGCTAGATTTTGCCTACTCTTGAAATAGATGTCCTATCCATCAGGCCACACCAATTCTGTAACTTGGGACTTCTACCGTCATTCAAGAAGGAAGACAATAAAAAATGGGTGTCCCATTTCGTAATATCCTTACTCACGCACACAATCCCAAGCGTGCTTTGGGGTTTTCGATAGGTAGTGGCCTTGCAAGACACGACCCTCCCCTTATGCTTTCAAGCAAGAGGGTGTTACACTACCATTTGGTGACCTAATGCGTAGTGCTCATATAGACGTGACCCTCCTTGTTATTCACATTCACATCCTGATCCCATTCCTATCATTGGGGTTGGGGTAGGATCATAATTGCCAACAGAACTTTATTATCATAACAGTATCCCCCTATCAATGGGTGTCCTATTGCGTAGTGGTTAGTATCACAGTCATATGATAACAGTATCTCACTGCCAATGGGTGTTCCATTACGTAGTGGTCAGTATCACAATCATATCACAACAATATCCCACTACTAATGGGTATCTCATTATGTAGTGGTTAGTATCACAGTCATATCATAACAGTGTCCCACTACCAATGAGTGTCTCATTGTGTAGTGGTCAGTATCACAGTCATATCATAACAGTATCCCACTACCAATGGGTGTCCCATTCTGTAGTGGTCAATATCACATTAATATCATAACAGTATCCCACTACCAATGGGTGTCCCATTGCGTAGTGATCAGTATCACAGTCGTATCATAACAGTATCCCATTACCAATTGGTGTCTCATTACGTAGTGGTTAGCATCATAGTATTATAAACATGTATATTCAGTGCCTCATGATAGATAATTTAAGTTTCTTTATGAAGGAGTTAAGCTTTATTCAGAAACATATGAATCAGTGCACAATGTTTTATGAATCATACAACAGATTATGATTCACTACCATTCCCATTGGTGATATACATATGCGAAACGAGGCATAGTATCCAATTCATAAGAAATTTCAACTCAATTTCAAAATCAACTTGAAATAGACATATATATTTCTTTTAATCAAAAGAAATTTGATGCTATTTGTGCATCATTTGATCAGTCAAGACTTCAGTGCAACAAGGACTACAATTATGAAATTTCTGCAATTTCTGCAATTTCTTACAGTAACTGGTCTCCTTAAACAGAGGCGTAACTTCCAATCTATGTGAAATTTTGGTATGATTTCCAAACCAAGTTTTTAGTAAACTCACATATCTTCCCAATGGAAGTGGTTTGAAAGCATTTGGACCGCGTTTGTTTAGTCAAACACGCAGAACAACCGAAATAAAAATTTTGAAATATGTTGAAATTTGATAAGAGTGACATGCTGTCACAAATCGAAACATAGTTTCCAATTTATAAAGAACTTCAACTGATCTTAAACTTCAAAATCAAAATAGACACATGTATCTTTCAAATGGAGGTGATTTGGAGCAATTTGGATATCATTTGATTAGTCAAAAGTTCATTATAAAAACATGAAATTTCCCTAGATATTCACAGTATAGTCATGGTACATCCCAAAGAACAATCAAATACTTTCAATTTATGATAGTTATCAACATAAAACCTTTTTCATCTTACATTAGATGCACAGGAACACCATTTCACAAATTTTCATGGCCAACAAGAATTTCAGTGGTCATTTTGTCATGCAATTGAAGGCCTAATTTCTTGGAAAAACAGGGCGCATGCAACCATATTTCTTTTCACAATTCGCAGGTATACTCAAGCTTAGCCTCATGCTTATTTTCATGCTTGCATAACTAAAGACATGCAACGTGTTTGATCCACTTACCTGGTGTGCAATGGTGTCCCCAAATCCCTCACATAGTCCCCCTTCAAGTTCACCCCACGTTCTCCAACAATGGCTAGAAAGGATTGGAATTTGGCTTTCGAGGGTGAGAAATGAGCATGGCATGGGGGAAAGAGAGAGAAAGGATTATATATCTCAAGGATGGGAGGTGGCAGCTTGGGTTGGCCAGGTGGCACTCATGTCTTCACACAAAGGGGACACGTGGCGAGTGGTATAGCATGTAGGACAAATGGCATCTAAGGGGCATGCGTGGCTCAGTGGTGTTGCACACGGCAACATTGCGCACGACGACACTCTTTCTCTTCTTCTTCTTATTGCTGCGCGCTCATTTTTCTTTCTTGTCAGACTGCCAAGCGTGTTCGCTGCCGGGTGCAACTTCTTTCTCTTTTCTTCTCCTTACCGTTGTGCGTGTTCTCCTTCTTACAGTCGCGTGCATGTTTCAAGTGGTCTAGAGGGTTACGATAAGGTGATCCTCTATCTCCCTTTCTCTTTACCTTGGTTGCTGAGAGTTTTAGCCATATGTTATAGAATGTGGCGCTAAGAGGTCATTTCTCTGGCTTTGAAGTGGTTGAGAATGGCTATTGTATTACTCATCTCCAGGATACGAATGACATGTTGATTTTCTGTGATGTGAGGGTGGAACAAGTGGCCAATATTAGGATGTTCTTGAGGTGTTTGGAGATGGCAGTGGGGTTGAAAGTGAATTTTCACAAAACTTCCATTGCCGATGTGGCCTGTGATGAGGACATGGTTGTCCAATTAGCCCAAATGTTTTATTGCAAAGTGGAGAAATTTTCTATCACTTATTTGGGGTTGTCTATATCAGACACAAGACCTTCGAGTTATGTTTGCGATATTGTTCTAGATCTCTGGAAATCCAAAGTTGAAGACTAACTCTTATCAAATCTTCCATGGTTAATTTGCCGATTTACGAAATGTCGTTATTTGTTATGCCTTAAGTAGTTGCAAAACAAATTGAGTTGTTAATAAGAAAATTCTTATGGGGCTCTCTTGATAATGGGAAACAGATTCATCTAATTAGTCGGGATAGGGTTTGTACTCCAAAATTTGAGGGAGGTTTGGGTGTTCGAAGATTGAAATATATGAATCAGCCATTATTGTCAAAATGTTGGTGAACGTTTTTACATAATGATGATAAGCATTTGTGGAAGAGCGTGCCGGAGGATAAATATGGTCGAAGAGGGACACAAATGAGGAGTTTTTCTGGTGCACAAAAAGCCCACACATGGAAGGTTCTACATAGTTGTAAACTAGTAGTAGTACAAAATCATGCAGGATGGGAGGGTGGAAGAGGGGATAATATCCAGTTCTGGCATCAAAAGTGGGTGGTCGATAGACCATTGAAAGTGGTATATCGAGAAGTCTATGACAAGGTGGTGCAAAAGGAGGCAAAGATTTATGAGCTTTATAAGAGAAGTGGTTCTTGAATAGTTTGGAATGTTGATAACACATACAATAGGGTTGCAGAATTGGTCATCTCTCAATTGATGAGCTTACGGAAAGACTTGGAAGGAATTTACATTTCAGAGAATGCTGAGAATAACTTATATGAGAAGAAGAAAATGATGGTAGATTTTCAGTGAAATTTACTTATAGGCTGTTATTTCACGATTGTTTGAGATGACTTCAGCCTTCTTTCAACAAAGTGTGGAAATATGGTGTGGACCATACTTCATATGGTCCAAGTTTTTATACAGACTCTTGTGCAAGACAGAATTTTGAATTAAGATAACTTGAGGAAGCGGGTTATTTGCCTCATTTGTAAGAATGATGAAAAAACAGGTGTGCATATCTTCTTACATTATTCTTTCACAAATGACATTTGGGTACGGGCTTTTAACTTGGTACGATTTCATTTAGCCTTGCATGGGAGTCAAATGGATATTTACAGCTTCTTGAAATGGCAAGTTTGCCAAAAATAGAGAAATGCACTTGGACGATTTTCCGTGCTGTTATCCTACGGCTGATCTGCTTAGAAAGAAATAAAAGAAGGACAAGCATCTGAAATTTGGTCGCTCAAGGATAAGATTCTTCATGAAGTATGAGAATAGTTCTCGGTACCTAAGGAGGGAGTGGATGTAATGGTGAATTTACCAAGCCTGATGAAACTTAATGTTCTTAAAGCTCGAATGAAAATCAGATGGATGCCAATTCCTATTAGAAGGTTTAACAACCCCTTAAAATATGAAGGTTCAAATTAAAAGGAATTGTGATGGGTGTATTTATCAAAACAATCATTATTTTTTTATTAAAAGTTTATTTAAATAGATAACTTTACCCTTGAGCAATGGAAAATTTGAAATTTTCACAAAAGTACAATATCATTTTGGAAGTTCATGTCTGGAAATTTTATTTGTAGAGTGCCCTTGTTTTTAGTTAAAATTTCAATTTTACCCCTTATGGAGATGACCAAAGTATTTTTTGTCTTGTAGTAATAATTACAAAATTGCCCCAACTTTTTAAAAAATAGACTACAAAATTTATAAATCCACCCTTCACAACTCTCTCTATCTCGAACCTTTGTAATTTGAAGAGTTGTGAAGTTTAGAATATCCCATTATATATATATATATATATTGTTAACCTATGGGCTGATTGAATAGTGTAAACTCAATGGCTAAAATTAGATCTAGACTGATCCAATGATCATGATTGCATTTCGTATTTGAATTTGAATTTTTTTTTTTTCAAGTCCAAATTACTTCAAATTTGGATAGTCTATTCTTAAAAATATTATAATCTAATAAAAATGTTAAAAAACTAACTCGAAAAAAATAAATTGAACAAAATATATATAAACATTTTAAGAGTATTTTGATCAATTAATTTCTTACAAATTATTTTTTCAATATTTTTATTAGGTGTGCCTTGATGAGAAGAGTGAATGCCCCATATTTCATGTTATTTGGATTTATATAAAAAATGAAATTGTATTATGAAATGCAGTCGTGACTGTCATATTGACCCAAATTCAATATGGACCGTTGAGCTTATGTTACTCTTTTAGTTTATATATGTATATGAAAAAAGTTGGGAGCCCACTAGCTTATATGAACATATCAGCCGAACGACCCAGATTGAATTTGGGCCGATCTGACGATCACGGATATACGGTAGTGTTTTATTTTTATTTTTTTCTATAAATAAAAATCACTTAAAATTTTAGATGTATGTTCTTCTCATCAAGGCATACCTAATAAAAATATAAAAAAAAACTATTTGTGAAAAAATGACCAAAATACCCCCTAAAATTTTTCAGGGGTATTTTGGTCAATTTATTTCATGTAAAATACTTTTTTGATATTTTTTTAAGATTTACCTAGTTTTTATAAACACATGCTTCAAATTTCAAATGATTTGGATTTGTAAAAAATAAAATAAAATTCAAGTCGCGCCTAATAAAAATATTTAAAAATAATTTGTAAAAAATAAATAGATCAAATTACCCTTGAAATGCTTCAGGGGTATTTTAGGGCTATTTCAATCATTCTATATTTCGAGAAATATTTTTTATATATTTTTTAATTGTGCGCCCTAGTTTTTAGTACAAACGTATAAAATTTCATTACGATCTGATTTCTAAAAAAAATATTAAAATTAATATAGTAATACGCATTCTGAACCACATTATAAAGATCTGATTCTTGGGATTCTACATATATTACTATTCATTATAGCTGCCCAGCTATTGTAACGTTTATATATATATATATATACATATATATATTGGAAGATTTGACGAGGCTCAAAGAAATAGGGAAGTGACATAAAGTTGAAACAGACGCGAAGTGAGGTGAAAGATTCGCTAAGATAAAAAGAAAAGATGTGATGTGATGTAAAGTAAGAAAGATGCGATAGAAAGGGAAGAGAAGACGTAAAGAAAAAGCTAGACTTGATATAAAGCAAAAGTAAAAAGAGAAGGTATTTTGCACAGTGTCTTTTGTCGATCGGTGACATCTTTAATAGTTTTCTTTTGTCGTTTTCTTGTACGGTGGCAGATCTTCAACTTTCTTCTTTTGTCGTGTTCTGGAGGCAGCATCTTTTGAGGTGGCAGGAGCAGCATCTTTTGACGTTTTCTGGCGGTAGCATCATTTGAGGTGGCAGGAGCAGCATCTTTTTACAGAAAATCTTTGCACAGGATATGGACAGAATATGGACAAGACTCTTCATAAATTTATTCGGGCCTTTGGCTGAACTCATCTTCTATAGGTTCGGACTGAGAAGTAGCATCTGAAGCTTCTTCTTCAATTATTCTTAACAGTTGAGTTTCAAGTTCTTCTTTCGTAGCTCTTGGGTCTTGCTTACGCATTTGTCTGATATATTCGGTGAATTTATTTGGGTCAAATTCAGGAGTATTAGTATGATATTCTGTAGGAGGAGGGATTCGTTTCAGTCTAATTGAATTCGGGTCCAGGCTGAATACATCCCACCATTTGACAAATATTCGTTTTCCCAAGCGAAGGATATACTCATAATTATTAGTGGTATTTTCTGAGATTCTGTATTCCCATTTGAGGATCCAAGGTATTTGATGTATTGCCATAAAATATAAATGATAATCTATATCAGTATCTATACCATTATATTCAGTAAATTTAGCCTGAGCATTTTTAAAAGCATCAGGTAATATTTGGGTTCATGAACCCCATATTAAGAACCAAGATCTAAACTAACTAGGGAATCTTTCAAGAATAGGCATCTT
Source organism: Amborella trichopoda (assembly GCF_054954075.1). Taxonomy (NCBI): domain Eukaryota; kingdom Viridiplantae; phylum Streptophyta; class Magnoliopsida; order Amborellales; family Amborellaceae; genus Amborella; species Amborella trichopoda. The sequence continues at coordinate 8,158,904 of NC_142346.1, forward strand.
AAGTTGGATATACCATGTATGAGAATTATTCATATTTTGATAGGCAAATATTTTGTGCCAAGCATCCATATATTCTGTATATCTATAAGATTTGTATTGAAATTCTTGTGCTTGCAGCTTTTTTCCTTGCATTGGGGTACATCCCCAATCTTCATACGATAATATTTTCTTTATCTGTATCTTAGAGTAAGAAATAACTTTTGTAGTAGGATTAAAGAAATGAACAAAGGATATAGAGCCTGTTTCCATAGGAACGGTTTCATACCATTCTCGGGTTTTGTTTCCATTAGAGGGATTAAGATGATTTTGGAGAACAAAGGTGCCACTTATTTGGGTCTATATAGATATGCTTATAATCAATAGTAATATCTATTAAAAAGGTTGTTTCTTCAAAAACTACTTTTTGTAAGGTAGAATTGGTTGGTTTATTTTGATTAAGTACAGGAGTAAATATTGGACTTGGAATTTGAGTAGATTGTTCAGGATAAGTAAGAGATCTGGCTGGTGATAAAGGTGGGTGCATAGATATAGGTGATCCAGGTGTTACTATAGGAACAAGATCTATTAGAGTTTTTAGATTCTTTCCTGGTCGTCGAGTATTATTAATATTCATATTGAATAACTGTATTGCTAATGAGGTTTCAGGTAACAATTGTTCGTCTGGAATATGAAAGAGTATGGGTTACAAGATCTTCATCAAATTGTATATCGACTGGACTAGGACTTTTATGGTACATTCTACATAGAGATACAGGTCGCCAGTTTTTACCATAATCTATTCGATTAATATTAATTTCTTGAGATGATTGTGTAAAAGCATCTTAATTATTTGTAATATTATTTGGTATTTCTGGTATTTCATGTAACATCATGGCTGATGGTTCCGTTATTTTTATTGTTGTTTCTACTTTAGTTTTAACTTTATCTTTTAGTTCAAGTTGGGCTAATTTATTAATTAATTGTTGCATTAGGTCAGAGGGTTCTTCTTTTATTTGAAATCTCTCTCTGTTAATTTGAGGAGGAGGTTTGAATAATATTGATTTTTTATTTTCTTTTAGTTTTTCTTGAGGTTGTCGTATACTGTTTTCTATTCTTGTTGTTTGTTTACCTATAGTTTTTAAGTATAAATTCGTATAATTATTTTGTTCAACCAAATGGGGTAATAATTCTATTTTAAGATAATTTTCTCCAAGAAGTGTTTTATATGGAGTAGCTAGAGTTTCTAATTCCTGTTTTTAATCTATTATCTTTATACTTTCTTCAGGGCGATGAATACTGCGAATATGTTTTTGTTGACTTGTAATATAGGTGTCATATTGATTTTCAAGAGTATGTATTTCGAATTCAAGGATTTTTATTTCTTTTAATAATAATGTCGTGTTAAGCCATTCAAAAAATCCTTAAGTTATTTTTTCTTTTTTCAAGAATTTATTATATCGTTTATGAGTCATGTGTATTAATTCTTTTGAGAAGGTGGTTAAATACCAGTCTCTAAAAGTTTTATTAGTTTCACTTAGATAGTCTTGTTTTATATAATTTATATTTACTTTATTTTCCTTTTGTAATGTTAATAATTGAAAATCAGTATCCGGTGATTCATTGTAGATTGGTTGGTATACTGGTTTAAGTATATTTTCCTGAGTTCTTACTAGTCCTTGTATTTCAGGTCCTAAAGTCGAAGAAGTTTCAAGTCTGGTGATGCTAGACACAGACTTTCGTGAGGCTAAGAAGGTTGATGGTAACGATCGTCTTGGTGATGGAAGATAAGTATCATTAGTACTAATTACAGAAGGAAATCTTTTATTGAATTGTATTTCTATTTCACCGTCTATATGTTCAATAATTTGATTTGGAATATTATTTTTTGGAGTTTTTACTGAATGATTAGATGTTTGAATCTTCCATTCTTGTGGAAGTTTTATTTGAGACCATTGTATTGTTTTAGGAATTATAATATTTGATCTTTCAGAGTTTGTTTGAAAGAAAGTTGTTTGTCCTTTTGTATCTATTTGTATAACAGTAGGACATAAAGTATATTCGATAAACAATGGCTATATTTTGAGATCCTTGTAACATATCAAAACTTTGTGTTTTAATATTTAAAGTTTATACTTTAAGTAAGTTAGGGTCTTGTAAAGAGATGGCATAATTTGGAAAACAATTAAAACAAATTGGTCCATTACATAAACTTGACTCGATTATTCCTAAGAGTGAATCTAAAAAATTATTATGTCTTTCATCTCGTAAGCATAATAAAATGGAAGTATTTAATCCTAGTCTAGTTAAAGGTTTTACAGCTACTTGTATCAATCCTATTTGAAGGTATTGATATTCTTTATTTTTATGGGATTGTAATATTTTATTGGTTAATAATTGTAGGTTTTCTTGTTCCTCTTGAACAGGTAAACTTTGTTCTATTGTGTTAATAGCGTAGCCTATTTATAAATTAAAACTTCCTCTTTTATAAACATCTGAAATTAGGACTTTTGGTATGTTCCAATTTTGTATGTGTTGTTCAACATTGTCTATAACTACTTCTTCCTTATTTTTTACCCTTAGCGTATTTTTTGAGGATGATAGTGTTTTAGTAGATAAGGTTTTAATAAAATTTTCTATTTATCGGTACAGATAATGACTCTAATCAACCTCTTACATCTGAACGATCTGGATGGCTTTTCTTGGCCTAAATGGTCTTGAGGACTGGGCGACAATGAGTCTTAACTCTCAGACTACTGTATAAAAAACGAGTTAGTCAAAAGAATAGTATTAAAAAAGAACCCACTATTTCTGAACTAAAACATGAAATTAATGAAGTAAAATCTGAACTAAGTTAAAAAACAGAATTAAATTATTAGAATTAACTAAATTAACATATAATCCTTTTGAGGATGAAGAAGAAATAGAATTTGCTAACCTATTGCATAACATGGAAGATAAACCTAAATCCTCTAAACAAGAACCTCAATTGAATTTAATCAAAAAAATACTAAACCAAAAATGGTATATATATATATAAATATATATATATATATATATATATACCAATTTCGGCGTAAGATCTACCCTAACTTTTTACCTAACTGTTTACCATAAATATGTAAAGATTACAGAGTTATAAGCTATTAATTGTTGCAGAATTGTAACATAATAAAGAAAAGCAATTACTATTATAAGAGCAGAAAGCCAAAATACATCAAATACAATCCAAGAAGTGTGCGTATATTCACGAATTTTAAATGTAAAAACAAGTTTGATTTGCATAATAACTTTATTATACAGATGAAAGCAGAGTAACAGTGCTACTTACTGATTGCATATATAGAGACTTGCAAACTGTTTCCATTCAGAGGGATAGTAGGAGGGTAAGGTAGATATATTACAATCACACATTATGAAAGCATAAGGAAATACAGAAGTTACCGACTTTTGATGATGTACAGACGGTTTGATGGCAACTGTATAAAACTAACCTATTATCTACAGAAGCAGGTAAGGAAAAAGTAGAAGAGAAGAAGACGAGATTGAGAGAGTATGAGAGCTTCTAAGAGAGTATAAGAGCTTCTGATGCTGCTTCGGTGGTGTCCTTGACGAAGTCTGCCTCTTCCTAGAGAAGGGTGGAGGTATTTATAGGCAAAGGAGGGAGCTGGATGCCTTCGTGGAGAAGGAACCTTGGATGGCTGAGAAGAGATGCCTTCGTGGAGAAGGAACTTTGGGTATACGTGGATGGCTGAGAAGAGATAAGGTATCTGTCTTACCACTTAGTGGGGTCACGAAGAAGGACGCGTGGGTGGCTACGGATGTGGTCGTGCGTTGGTGATAAGGATGGAGCATCTTCCGTGCGTCGGTGGAGGGCGTACGTGCGAGCGGCGAGCCATGAGGAGAGGACACGTATGAAAAAGAATTTATATTGTGGCCTTGATGTGACTCCAAATTAGTCATATCAACAAAAGTAGTGAACAGGGGAATCTTTACTGTGGAGGTGTCTTGTCGTTGTGAGGTCATATCAACTTTATTTAGTGGGATAATATCAACTTTATTTGGTGAGGTCATATCAACTCCATGAGATCGGGCCGGGCTATTCATCGGGTTTTTGGCTGAAATCTTCAAGAAGCGGGTTACCTGACTGTACATTTTCTTCTGAAGTAGTTGGTCCTGTGTATGGTGCTACGAAGATGTGAAGAAGGTATTCTTCGAGTTCTTCCAATGTAGCATTGGGGTGTGAGAGACGCATTTTCTTTAAGTATGCAAAGAAAGTAGGAAGACTGACAGTATTATTTTCTTGAGCTGAAGTGTTTCACATGGAGGGGGTATACGTTTGAGTGTGATTGTGGAGGGATCGATACTGTAAATATCCCACCATTTTATTTTAATGGTTTTACCAAGTCGAGGGATATATTCATAATTGTTTGTATTATTTTCAGAAAGGGTATAATCTCATTTAAAGATCCACGAAATTTGGTAAATGGCCATAAAATACAAATGATAATCATGTTGGGCAGTACAAGTATTATGTATAACAAATTTGTTTTAGACAGCTTGGAATGCGTCTGGTAAAATCTGAGTATTTGATACCCATATCAGGAACCAATGTCGAAACCATCCTGGGAATCTTTTTAGGATAAGAAATTTGAACTGGATATACCATGAGTGAGTATTATTGGGATTTTGATATGCAAAGACCTTGTGCCAGGCCTCAATGTACTCAACATACTTATAGTATTTATATTAGAACTCAGGATTGGATAATTTTTTGCCTTACATGGGGTTACATCCCCAATCTTCGTATGATAATAGCTTTTTAATTCGTAATTTAAGATCTACCCTAACTTTTTACCTAACTGTTTACCATAAATATGTAAAGATTACAAAGTTATAAGCTATTAATTGTTGCAGAGTTGTAACATAATAAAGAAAAGCAATTACTATTATAAGAGCAGAAAGCCAAGATACATCAAATACAATCCAAGAAGTGTGCGTATATTCACGAATTTTAAATGTAAAAACAAGTTTGATTTGCATAATAACTTTATTATACAGATGAAAGCAGAATAACAGTGCTACTTACTGATTGCATATATAGAGACTTGCAAACTGTTTCCATTCAGAGGGATAGTAGAAGGGTAAGGTAGATATATTACACTCATGCATTATGAAAGCATAAAGAAATACAGAAGTTATCGACTTTTGACGATGTACAGACGGTTTGATGGCAACAGTATAAAACTAACTTATTATCTACAGAAGCAGGGAAGAACAAAGTAGAAGAGAAGAGAAGAAGATGAGATTGAGAGAGTATGAGAGCTTATAAGAGAGTATAAGAGCTTCTGATGCTGCTTCGGTGGTGTCCTTGATGAAGTCTGCCTCTTCCTGGAGAAGGGTGGAGGTAATTATAAGCAAAGGAGGGAGCTGGATGCCTTCGTGGAGAAGGAACCTTGGATGGCTGAGAAGAGATGCCTTCGTGGAGAAGGAACTTTGGGTATACGTGGATGGCTGAGAAGAGATAAGGTATCCGGCTTATCACGAAGTGGAGTCACGAAGAAGGACGCGTGGGTGGCTAAGGATGTGGCCGTGCATCGGTGATAAGGATGGTGCATCTTCCGTACGTCGGTGGAGGGCGTACGTGCGAGCGGCGAGCCAGGAGGTGAGGACACGTATGAAAAGGAATCTATACTGTGGCCTCGGTGTGACTCCAAATTAGTCGAATCAGCAAAAGTAGGGAACAGGGGAATCTTTACTGTGGAGGTGTCTTGTCGTTGTGAGGTCATATCAACTTTATTTGGTGAGATCATATCAACTTTATTTGGTGAGGTCATATCAACTCCATGAGATCGGGCCGGGCTATTCATCGAGTTTCTGGCTGAAATCTTCAAGAAGCGGGTTACCTGACCGTACAGTTTCTTTTGAAGTAGTTGGTCCTGTGTATGGTGCTGCGAAGATGTGAAGAAGGTGTTCTTCAAGTTTTTCCAATGTGGCATTGGGGTGTGAGAGACGCATTTTCTTTAAGTATGCAAAGAAAGTAGGAAAACTGACAGTATTATTTTCTTGAGGCTGAAGTGTTTCACATGAAGGGGGTATACGTTTGAGTGTGAATGTGGAGGGATCGGTACTGTAAATATCCCACCATTTTATTTTAATTGTTTTACCAAGTCGAGGGATATATTCATAATTGTTTGTATTATTTTCAGAAAGGGTATAATCCCATTTAAGGATCTACGGAATTTGGTAAATGGCCATAAAATACAAATGATAATCATGTTGGGCAGTACAAGTATTATGTGTAACAAATTTGTTTTAGACAGCTTGGAATGCGTCTGGTAAAATTTGAGTATTTGATACCCATATCAGGAACCAATGTCGAAACCATCCTGAGAATCTTTTTAGGATAGGAAATTTGAACTGGATATACCATGAGTGAGTATTATTGGGATTTTGATTTGCAAAGACCTTTTGCCAGGCCTCAATGTACTCAACATACTTATAGTATTTATATTGGAACTCAGGATTGGATAATTTTTTTGCCTTGCATGGGGTTACATCCCCAATCTTCATATGATAATAACTTTTTAATTCGTAATTTAAGATCTACCCTAACTTTTTACCTAACTGTTTACCATAAATTATTAAAGATTACAGAGTTATAAGCTATTAATTGTTGCAGAATTGTAACATAATAAAGAAAAGCAATTGTTATAATGAGAGCAGAAAGGCAAGATACATCAAATACAATCCAAGAAGTATGCGTATATTCACGAATTTTAAATGTAAAAAAAAATTTGAATTGCATAATAACTTTATTATACAGATGAAAGCAGAATAACAGTGCTACTTACTGATTGTATATACAGAGACTTGCAAACTGTTACCATTCAGAGGGATAGTAGGAGGGTAAGGTAGATATATTACAATCACACATTATGAAAGCATAAAGAAATACAGAAGTCACCGACTTTTGACGATGTACAGACGGTTTGATGGCAACTGTATAAAACTAACCTATTATCTACAGAAGCAGGGAAGAACAAAGTAGAAGAGAAGAGAAGAAGACGAGATTGAGAGAGTATGAGAGCATATAAGAGAGTATAAGAGCTTCTGATGCTGCTTCGGTGGTGTCCTTGACGAAGTCGGCCTCTTCCTGGAGAAGGGTGGAGGTATTTATAGGCAAAGGAGGGAGCTGGATGGCTTCGTGGAGAAGGAACCTTGGATGGCTGAGAAGAGATGCCTTCGTGGAGAAGGAACTTTGAGTATACGTGGATGGCTGAGAAGAGATAAGGTATCCATCTTATCACGGAGTGGGGTCACGAAGAAGGACGCGTGGGTGGATAAGGATGTGGCCTATGTCGGTGATAAGGATGGAGCATCTTCCTTGCGTCGGTGGAGGGCGTACGTGCTAGCGGCGAGCCATGAGGAGAGGACACGTATGAAAAGGAATCTATACTGTGGCCTTAATGTGACTCCAAATTAGTCGAATCAGCAAAAGTAGGGAACAGGGAATCTTTACTGTGGAGGTGTCTTGTCGTTGTGAGGTCATATCAACTTTATTTGGTGAGATCATATCAACTTTATTTGGTGAGGTCATATCAACTCCATGAGATCGGGCTGGGCTATTCATCGGGTTTCTGGCTGAAATCTTCGAGAAGCGGGTTACTTGACTATACAGTTTCTTCTGAAGTAGTTGGTCTTGTGTATGGTGCTGTGAAGATGTGAAGAAGGTGTTCCTTGAGTTCTTCTAATGTGGCATTGGGGTCTGAGAGACGCATTTTCTTTAGGTATGCTGAGAAAGTAGGAAGACTGACAGTATTATTTTCTTGGGGCTGAAGTGTTTCACATGGAGGGGGTATACGTTTGAGTGTGAATGTGGAGGGATCGGTACTGTAAATATCCCACCATTTTATTTTAATGGTTTTACCAAGTTGAGGGATATATTCATAATTGTTTGTATTATTTTCAGAAAGGGTATAATCTCATTTAAGGATCCACGGAATTTTGTAAATGGCCATAAAATACAAATGATAATCATCTTGGGCAGTACAAGTATTATGTATAGCAAATTTGTTTAGGACAGCTTGGAATGTGTCTGGTAAAATCTGAGTATTTGATCCCCATATCAGAAACCAATGTCGAAACCATCTTGGGAATCTTTTAAGGATAGAAAATTTGAACTGGATATACCATGAATGAGTATTATTGAGATTTTGATATGCAATGACCTTGTGCCAGGCCTCAATGTACTCAGCATACTTATAGTATTTATATTGGAACTCAAGATTGGATAATTTTTTGCCTTGCATGGGGTTACATCCCCAATCTTCATATGATAATAATTTTTATTTTGTAATTTAGAATATGCATATAATTTAGTATTTCCTTGGTAAAAATGAACAATGGAAACTGAACCGGTTTTCATTAATACTGCTTCATACCATTCACGGGTTTTGGCTCCATTCATAGGGTTCAAGTGATTGGCTAGATACAAGGGACCTAATTTATTTGGGTTGATGTTGATATGCTTATTGCATACTGGTATATTTGCAAGAAATGCAGTCTCGATATAAACTGATTTTGGAGCAGAGGCGGTTTGTCTATTTGGGTAAGCAGCTGGAGTGAATGCAGGACTAGGAGTATGTAGTGGACTTTGCGGAGGAGTCTGGATAAAGTATTCTGGCACATTCGTTGACCTCATAGGTGACATAGGTGTAAGTGGTAAGGAAGGAGAACTGGGCATAAGAGGCCCAAGTACAGTATAGGGTACCAAGTCCATTCTTTGTTTACCATGAGACTTACTTTGAGATGTATTCATATTTATATTGGTATAGGTATTTTGCAAAAACAATTGTAAACTGTAAGGAATATCGTCGGGCTTAGGTAGTGGAGATCAGGTAAAGAATTAGCAGATCCGTGAAAATGTTCAATAGAAAAATCAAAAGCAGATAAAATAGCCTGCCAGCGGGCAAAGATTTGTTTTGAAACAAGATTTTGAACATCCTTTTGCAGAATGTCCTTAGCAGCTTTACAATTATATCGTATGAGAAAATGTTGATTCAGAATATCACTTTGGAATTTAGTGACGCAGTGTATTATGGCAAGTAATTCTTTTTTCACAGTGGAATAATTCTTTTGGGTAGGATTTCATGCTTTTGAAGTAAAATGAATGAATTGTTCAGTTGAATCAAAGTTTTGTTTTAGTATACCGCCTAAGCCTAATTCTAAGGCATCGCATTCAATGATTTTAAAAGCAGTAGGATTAGGTAGTGTTAAGCAAGGTAATTCTTTGGCTTTTACTTTCAAACGTTGAACAGCCAAAGTATGGATTTCAGTCCATGGTGGATGATTCTTTTTTAACCTATCATATAAAGGTTTGGCATCAATGGCAAGATTTTGATAGAAATTACTAATATAATTAAGACATCCTAGAAACCTTTGTAATTCGGTTTTGTCTAAAATTTTATCAAGAAATTTATCAGCAAATAAAATTGATCTATCAATGGGATAATTGTTCCTTGGTGAATGTTATGTCCGAGAAATCGGATTTTGGTCTGGAACAGATTAAGTTTTTTAGCAGAACTTACTAAACCAGCATGTTTGATAGTGTTAATAAAAGTATGAAGATGTTTGAAATGTTGATCTAATGAATCAGAAAAGACTAACACATCATCAATGTAAACAATCATAAATTTGTAGTAAGGATTAAATACATCATTCATGATTTTCTGGAATTCAGATGGAGCATTTTTTAGGCCAAAAGGCATTACATTCCATTCATACTGTCTGAATGGAACATTAAAAGATGTTTTATATTTATCTTCTTCTTTTATCTGTATTTGCTAGAATCCTGATTTTAAATCAAATTTTGAGAAGATGACAACATTTAATAATCTATCTAATAAATCTTTTTTATTGGGAATAGGATATCTAATCCATTGTAAGACTTTATTGAGAGGCTTATAATTTATGACTAATCGTGGAACTGCACGTTCTTGTTCAGCATTTTTATTGACATAAAAAGCAGAGTAGCTCCATGAAGATAAACTTGGACGAATAAGCTTCTTTTGAAGTAGATCTTTAATTTCATTAGGACATGTTTGGAGTAATTCAGTATTCATTTGGACGGGTCTAGCTTTTGTTGGAATTTTTGTTTCACTAAAATCGGGTTTATATGGTAATCCAACAATATGTTGTTTTCTGTTCCAAAAAGCAGTTGGCAATTCATGGCATATTTCTTGTTCAATAAGATTTTTGAGTTGTATTTTTTGTATCATATCGGTAGATTGGAGTTTTTCAGTAACCATCTTGTGTTTGATTTCAAGTTGTAATGATTCTAAAAACTCTGCTTTTTGTTTGATATGATTTTTAACAGTATTGATTTCTTTGATTTTGGTTTATCAAGAAATTCGAATTTAATATGGGTGTCATGAACTCTTGTTTCAATTCCTGTTTGAGTAATAGTCATTGGATATAAAAGAGTGAAAAAAGGTACTCTACGGATTACAGCTTGGCTGAGCCCTTTGACCATTATGAAAGTAGTTAGGAAGTAATGGCCTTCATTACAGATTTTAGCATTTGAGAGTTTGTATTTAATAAACAATCGGCTTCCATCAGCAGTATTTAGGATTTGTGTTGTTTTATCAAAATATTTTGTAGGAACTAGTCCTTCATTTTGGCAGTTGAGATCAGCTCCTGAATCTACTAATGCTAAAGATTGAAATTCATATTCATCATTTATGACTATTGTTACTAAAACGAACCATTTTTGTGTAATGACCATATTCAAAACATTTACAGATTTACTAGTAGATGACTCACATTTATCTCTATGTTGTGGATGATATATTTTGATCAAGTGATCAAATTCAATAGAATCTGTATCAGTATCTATTCCTATTTTTTAATTGAGCAACTTCTAATTTTACTGTGTTTACTTCTTGTTTAAGTTCAGCGATAGTTGGTTCCTTTTGATAAGCTTCATGCTGACTTACGCGTTTTATTATATCAGAAAAATTATACTCATCTGGAGATCTGTCTAAAGGTTTAATTTTTACTTTTGTTTTAGCCTGATTGATGAATTGAGTAATTATTTCTCGTTTTTCATCAGGATCAGAAATTTTCTCTATTAAATCTAAAATGAGATTGTCTTCTTTAGTCAAAGTATGAATATTAGAAGTAGTGATAGGACACTTACATAATTCTTCATCATCTTCTGAACTACTGGTTGTATTTGACCAATAAAGATCTTCATCATGGAAGTTACCGAGAAAGGACGTATCACTATTGGATGAAGTAGTATCTGAGTCTGAACTAGATGGAGAATCGTATATTTGAATGATATCATATATTTTATTTCTGATTTGTTCATCTAGTATAATCGCTGTTATTTTCTCTTTAACTTTACATTGGCTTTTGTAATGGCCAACTTTTCCACATTTATAGCAAACTGGTAGTTTTTTATCTTTTCGTTGAGATTTTGTAGGGACAAATCGTTTTGCAAATTTATTTTTCTTGTTAGGAGAGTTATGTTTTTTATCCTGTCATTGAGCAGATCTATGCATTTTATGCTTTCTCCGTTTATTAAATTTATGTACGTTATGGAGTTTATCTTTGTCAATATGATAACCGAACTGTTCACAAAAATCACCTAATTCTTTTTTGCGACTTATATTTTGTTTATCGATTTGTTTCTTTAAGTTCATATCTGTGCATAAGGCTAATCCTTCAGCACATATTTCTGTAGATAATTCTCCTAAAGTATATTGAGAATAGCTGATTGTACCACCATGTTTGCTTTTTAAGCGTTCTTTTCCTTTTTCAGCAAAAAGTTAGGGTAGATCTTGCGTCGAAATTGGTATCAAAGCCACACCCTGTTTAGTGCATTACCAGTTGACACTAATTACTGTATCAAAGGAATCTTACTAAATTAATCCATTAAATAAAGTTGGTCCGAGCATTGAGGTTAGAGACGCTCAGACACCCTGTCTAAAGACTGTTAAGGCCAGGAGAGCAGCTGAGGTCAAAGAGACATAAGAGGTAGTCACAGAGGACAGTCCAGATAACACTCATCTGCAACCTAATAAAGGAAAAATTTATTAAGAATCTGTCAGATAAAGCAATTAGCTCAACTAGTAGTACTCTAAGAATTAAAGATAAAGAAGAAATTATTATAAATGATATAGAAGCCCAAATTCAAAATTGGAACATACTAAAGGTTCTAATATCTAATGTTTATAAAAAAGGTACTTTTGATCTTAAAATGGGATATGCCATCAAAACAGTAGAACAAACTCTATCTGTTACAAGTAACCAAGAGGATTTCCAATTATTATCTAATAAGAGGTAGTCGCAGAGGACAGTCCAGATAACACTCATCCGCAACCTAATAATGGAAAAATTTATTAAGAATCTGTCAGATAAAGCAATTAGCTCAACTAGTAGTACTTTAAGAATTAAAAATAAAAAAGAAATTATTATAAATGATATAGAAGCCCAAATTCAAAATTGGAACATACCAAAAGTTCCAATATCTGATGTTTATAAAAAAGGTACTTTTGATCTTAAAATGGGGTATGCCATCAAAACAGTAGAACAAACTCTATCTGTTACAAGTAACCGAAAGGATTTCCAATTATTATCTAATAAGATAGTACAAGTCCATAAAACAAAAAATTATAAATATCTTCATATAGGTTTAATTCAAATTGCAGTTAAACCCTTAACTCGTTTAGGACTTAATAATTCTATCTTCGTATGCCTACGAGACACCAGGCATAATAGATTTTCCGACTCTTTACTCGGAATGGTTGAATCTAGTTTATGTAGTGGACCTATTTATTTTAATTGTTTTCCTAATTATTCTGTATCACTTACAGATCCAAATATCTTAAATGTTTTATCTTTAAACCTAAAAACCCAAGGATTTGATATGATGTTAGGTTCCCAAAATATAGCCATTGTCTATCGTATTTATTACAAAGTTATGAATACACTATGTCCCCATGTCCTTCAGGTAGACACACGAGGACAAATTATATTTTTCCAAACCAATATAGAAAAATCCAATACCATCATACCAAAGACAATATCTTGGTTAGATATTATCTTACCAGAATCATGATCCATTCACAATGAAAACCAACCATCCCAAACATCTATACAAAATATTCCAGACAAAATAATAGAACATACAGATGAAAATATTGAAATCCAATTTACAAATAATAGAGCTACTACGTCTATATCAGACACAGTAGACAATATATCTCTTTCCAATTTTTCTCCAAAATTCGAACCACCAAGACAATCTGTACAATCTGTTACCACATATAATCATAGTCCACATCAAATGACCCTTTCATCCAAATCTACTACTCCTAGTAGACCACAAATTGATGGACTAATAAGAACATCAGATAATATTATTATTTCTTAATATAAACAAGCTCAACAAGAACCTGATGAATTTGAATTCCTCTAAGTTTTACAAATCGAAGAAGAATTCGATAACCAATTTATAGTTAATGATTATTTATCAGTTGAAAATACATGTATAAGAGAATGGTATCTTGATACTTTTGAACCAAAGTTAATATCTTTATTTCATAAAAAATATAACAAATTCCGTAAACGAGGAAACAAAAGTACATGTTTCTTCACATGGTTAAAATACATCTTAACCCAAAAACATATTCCTATATCAGACTTTAGTCTTCAAACACTTGAATCCCAATTTACTGTCTTCAATACAACAGAAGGCAACACGATTACTTCTATCCATCCTCCTGAAAAAAGTCTAACAATTAAAGGAGCATCATCTAAAACTCCTACAGATACTGCCAATAATGAAGAAGAATCAACTTCTCAAACACAAATCGTCCTTTATGAAATAATAGCTACTCTTTATAAATTAAATAATGCAACTATGTCTCGGATGGAATTACTTCCACATATAATTGAACAAAACAATTATACGAATCTTTATCTTCAAACCCTTGGAAAACAAACAATTCGTATCGAGAATTTATTAGCTCCTTCTCCTACACTACAAAGTGAACCTAAGAAAATACTTTTTAAACCTCCTCCGGAAATGAATAAAGAAAAATTTCATATAGGAGACGATAATAAAACTCTTATGGATCAGTTAATAGCCAAATTATCTAAATTAGAACTCAAAAAACCAAAGAGGAAAATTATTGAAAAAAGTTCTGAAGATAAAGGAAAAGGAAAAATTCCAGTCCATGATACTATGACTCTTCAAGAAGAAGACCCTGAACCTCAAATTAGAAATACTTTGACAAATATGCAAAAATCCTTTACAGAACATAGTATTTCTCCAGATAGTATCCATCGAATTAATTATGGCAAAAATTGGCAACCTATAAATGCCAGACCATATTATAAGAGACCAACCCCTGTTGACATACAACTTGAAGAAGATCTTGTCAGTCATACATCAACTTATACTGGTCGGACCATCATTAATTGGAGTATCGATGGGATTTTAGAACATCAGATATTAGATACTATGCGACATATGATAATGTACGCTTCAGCATGTAAAATGGCTGGAAGCCATGATCAAGAAATAGCTAAAGCCATAGTTTCAGGATTTACTGGATGGCTTCGAGGATGGTGGGATTTTCACCTCAATGATCAAACGAAACAACAAATTTTAACAAATACTAGTAAATGGACAGCAAAGAATGACATAACCAAGATGTCTTATATACTGAAAGTGATGCTGTCAATACTTTGATATATACTATCGCCTTACATTTCATGGGAAATACTGCTATTTTAGCAGCACGAACTACTGACATTTTATCAAATCTTAGATGTCCTACATTATCCCGTTATAAATGGTATAAAGACGTCTTCTTTTCTCGTTTACTTATACGAGAAGATAGCCATTTAGATCATTGGAAAGAAAAATTCGTAGCTGGCCTACCCTATTTATTTGCTGAAAAAGTAAAAGAATGCTTAAAAAGCAAACATGGTGGTACAATCAACTATTCTCAATATACTTTAGGAGAATTATCTGCAGAAATATGTACTGAAGGATTAGCCTTATGCAAAGATATGAACTTAAAGAAACAAATCGATAAACAAAATATAAGTGGCAAAAAAGAATTAGCAGTAATTTCACCTATCTTCATCATCATCCAAACTTCATCGCACGATCACAGTTGTTTGATGGTGTTTCAATTTCAGTTTTTTTTTCTACAAATTCAAATTACTTGAAATTTGGAGCGTGTGTACATCTTAGTGAGGTGCACTTAATAAAAATATGAAAAAAATAATTCGTAAAATATAAATTAACTAAAATACCCTAAAAAATTTACAGTGGTATTTTGGTCAATTTATATTTTACGAATATTTCTTTTCATATTTTTATTAGGTACACCTCACTAATATGTACATATGCTCCAAACTTCATAGCATTCCATTTCGTGAAATGGATGGTGATGAGTGTAGGCGAAATCACTGTTCATTTCATAGCATTCCGAACAACTATGACCGTGCGATGAAGTTTGGATGGTGATGAGAGTAGGCGAAATCACTCTTCATTTTCTCCTATAGCCGTTTTGTAGTTTCTTATATGTATATATATATATATATATATATATATATATATATATATATATATATATATATATATATATATATATATATATATATAGCAATGATCAAATGCAATGGTTGTATCATAATATAATGCAACGACACTTCTAGAAAACCATGTTTGTGGTATTTGTATGACTTCAAATTTTACACACACACTCTCTTCATCTCAATGATCAATCTCCCCAAAAACAAATGTTCAATTTGAACTTTAGATATGGTCAAAATGAGTCCCCTCTAAAAATGAATCTAGACCATTCATTTTGTGAAATTCAAGATCTTAGCCTTTATAAACTCAAAATCATTTTTTTCTTTCTTGACATTGTTCATCTCATGATAATAAAGCCATCCAAAAAAATTGAAAATAAAAAAATCCAAAAAAAATGGAAATAAAAAAATCCTTCTAAGGCCTAGATCTAAGCATCTCACCAAAATAAATGGTTAATTGGGCTAAAAAAATACTTTTTAGGTTGTGTTTTCAATTTTTTCTTTTTTTGTGATTGTTCATTAGAATGACAATAGTATATATTTCAAATTTTGGATAAAACAAATAGCCATAATATGGTTTTTTAAGGTTGTTACATCATATTACTATACAACGGTTACATGAAATCATTGCGCATATATATATATATATATATATATATATATATATATATATATATAGAGAGAGAGAGAGAGAGAGAGAGAGAGAGAGAGAGAGAAGGTCAGCTCAGTAGTGATAGTTATAGTGAACACTCAATGGCTGAGATTGAATTTGGGCCGACCCAATGGTTAGGATTGCATTTCGTATTTGAATTTTAATATTTTTTCTATAAATTCAAATCACTTGAAATTTGGAACGTCTATTATTTAAAAATAGAAAAAGCTAATAAAGATATCAAACAATATTTTCGTAAAAACTAAATTGACCAAAAATACCCATGAAACTTTTAGAGATATTTTAGTCAATTTATTTTTTACGGATAAGTTTTTAAATTTTTTTATTCGGTGTGCCTTAATAAGAAAGCAAGATTCCCCAAATTTCATGTAATTTAAATTTGTATAAAATATTAAAATTACATTACAAGATGATGCCATAACCTTCAGATCCGTCCAGATTTAATCTGGGCCGTTGGGCTCACACTAATCCACCAACCCATTAGCTGACAAGATCCTTTCCTAAAATAATGCCTATAGGAGAAAATAAACAGTGATTTCACCTACCATCATCACCATCCAAACTTCATCGCGCGGTAATAGTCGTCCGATAGTATTTTATTTGACTTTTTTTTTTTACCAATCGGAATGATATGAAATTTGGATCGTGTGTACATCTTAGTGAGGCACACCTGATAAAAATATGAAAAAAATAATTCGTAAAATAAAAATTGACCAGAATACCTCCGTAAATTTTTTAGGGTATTTTGGTCGATTCAAATTTCAAGCAATTTGGATTTGTAAAAAAAAAAAAAAAAATTGAAACACTACCGGACAACTGTAACTATGCGATGAAATTTGGACAGTGATAAGGGTAGGCCAAATCACTATTCATTTTCGCCTATAGACGTTAGGAAATTAGGAAGAGTTTTCCTATATATATATATATATATATATATGTATGAAGTTTTGATGGTGATGGGGGTAGACGAAATCACTGTTCATTTTCGCCTATAGGAGTTGCGTAGTGTTTTCCATATATATATATATATATATATATATATATATATATATATATATATATATATATATACACATGGGTTTCAGCAATAAATATTATCAATATTTTGAATATATTAAAGCGTGGCATGAAGTATTTTCTTTTCAAAATGATATGGATTCCCATACATGTTTTATACAAATAAAAATACCAATAATAAGAGAATTCCCAAACTGGTTCAAAATTGGTTCCAATTATGGGGATTCGGAACAGAAATACTGCCACCCAATATACTTTATGGCTTTATGGCTTTATATCAAATCCCAAAATAGACATCCATATGTACTCTATGGCTTTATATCAAATCCCTTGAATCATGAAATGGTCCTACCATATATCTGAAGATTATATAAATAACTGGGAATACATCCCTGAACTGGGCAAACAAATATATATAAAATGGTGGGATGTTACGAAAATGAAGCCTTAAGCCCTGAAAAATTAAAGATGAGAAGGGAACCACTCTCACCCCCAAATACAGAAGTAAATATGATGGATTACGTAAATAAAGCTCGCCAGCAAAATCCTAATGGAACTAGAGAAGAGCTCAAAAAGAAGTTACTACAGATATTCGATGAAGAAGAAGAAGTCATGTCTACATCAACACAGAATGAGGAAACTTATGAGCAAGAGAATAAAGACATGGATTATGGAATATCACAATAAGAAAAATACGAATGACGGGTCGACTGCAAACTCAAAAGCATACGAGTCCTCAAAAATAAGATGTCAACAGAATAATAGGCTTCTATTGTTCATACCTTTTGCTTTCAGTCAACTCAAAAGCCCTGTTCATACCTTTTTCCCACCAACAACATCTGTCGCCAACACCTGTCACTATTACCTACCGACAACATCTGTCACCGACACCTTTAAGTCTCATCATCACGACGCTACTGTATGGACTGACACCTTTAAGTCTCATCATCACGAGGCTGCTGTATCGACTTGAAATAAAAGTTTGGAGTCCACCATATGTCTATAAAAAGGGGAGGAATTCCTGAGTGTTAGGAAGGGTGGGGTGGGGAAGAGTGTTCTGAAGTTTGGAAGTTCTTAAGTTCAGAGTGGTGACTCTTCTATAGTTTTAAAAGTTTGAGTGTTTAGAGTGCTGTATGTGTGATTGTCACTGGGATCGTCTATCCAGTTACTATCCAGAACAGTGGAAGCTCTTTTCCAGTTTTTGCAAGTGTCAAATGTAAGTGGTTCTATTTCTTTCCTTTTATGACTGTAACCATATTTGATTATATACTTTGAATGTATGTTGTGTTCTTTGTTTTTTATGTGTTATTTGCTATATTCCTTGAGTGATATATTCCGCTTTAAAATGGTATCAGAGCCATTAACTTACAGTGGTTAACTGTAGTAAAGGACAGTTCTAGAGCTTAGAGAGTAAGAGAATTTCCCACAAAAGATAATAATCAGATTGACACTAAAAGTCGTCGTGACCCGAACTACCGATAGGCCCGGAAGAGCCGTAAAAGGTACGGGGACTGTTTCCGACTGACTCAATGATAAAAAATTATCAAAAATGGCAAATTTTCTTAGGACTCTATCCAATCGGACAGCTTCTTCTTCTAATAGTACATTGCATGTAAGAAACATAGAAGAAATAACTATAGACAACATAAAAAAACAGATCCAGAATTGGAATATCCCCAAAGTTTCAGCCTCTGATGTTTATAGAAAATGAACTTTTGAATTTAAAACTAGTTTTTCTAGTAAAACTGTAGAACAAAATATTTCCATTACCAATGAGAAGAATAGTTTCCAACTCGTTTCAAATCGTATGATACAAGACCATAAGAATAAGAATTACAAATATCTACACATAGGACTTGTTCAAATTGCTATAAAACCACTTACACGAATTGGTTTAAATAACTCTATTCTCCTTTGTTTAGGGGACGAACGGCATAATAAATTTTTTGACTCTTTGTTAGGAGTAGTAGAATCAAGTCTTTGTAACAGTCCTATATACTTTAATTGTTTTTCCAATTTTTTTGTAGCCTTAACAGATCCTAACCTCTTAAAAGTTCTTACTCTAAACATAAAAACCCAAGGGTTCGATATGGATTCAGGATCCCAGAATATTGCCTTAGTCTATAGGATATGCTATAAGGTTATGAACACGTTATGCCCTAATGCACTTCAAATGGATACTAAGGGGTAGACAGTGTTTTCCCAAACTAATATGGAAAAATCCAATATTGTTATACCAAGGTTTATGGCCTGGTCTCAAATTAAGCTCCCTGAAAAATGGTCTCAACACTGTGAAAACCAATAGTCTAGAACTCCTGTTAATATAGAACTGGAACAAATAATAGAATACCCGGATAGGGATGTAGAAATACAATTTAACTCAACCAAACGGACCCGAATAAATATTTCTGAAGGCCCTTCTAGAATTCCTTCCAGATGCTCTACTTCCTCTATTCCACAGTCCGAACATGAGCAAAATCATAGAAGACCCATAGTTGATGGACTAACTAGAACAAATAGCCAAGTCCAACAACCAGTTTATAGAATATATGAACCTAGTTCTCCAGATAAAGAACCAACACCTTCCGACCTAGATTTTAATATCCTTACCCTCCAAAAGGGAGAAAGGTTTAAAATAGATAAAGAATGGATAAAACAGGACTTCCTGTCTGATGATAAATAGAGGATCTGAGATTGGTATTTAGCGGAATTTCCCCAAGAATTACTGGATGCTCTGCATAAAAAATTTATGGTTAAGATGCATCTTAACGGAGAAAAAGATTAAAATCCCATATTTGGTCTTCATACAATTGAGAATCAGTATCAAATTTTTCATACTACGCAAGGGGAAGAACTGGAATCCATTCATCCCCCTGAAAGAAGTCTTCAGATAAAAGGAAAATCAGAAGATAAACTCGAGGCCAACCCTTCACCTTATAAAATTACCCCAAAAGAAACTGATCACCATACCCATAAAATAGATGTCATTCCGCACATAATTGAACAAAATAATGATACTAATCTCTGTTTACAAACCATTGGAAGACAGACAACTAGGATTGAAAATATAATTAATAAACCCCAAGAAAAGATGGTGGATCATAAAAAATCTGAAGGGAAGCAAGCTTTACTGTTTAAATCCCCTCCAGCTATCAAGAAAGATCAGTTCAACCTTCAAGGTATAAAGAAGAAAGATAATAATAAAGAACTGGTGGATGAGCTAATTAAAAAATTAGCAAGGTTACATATAAAAGAAAAGGGGACAACTTTTAAGACTAGTTCTGATCAAGGAGCTATGGTCCTTCAAGAAGAACCTTTTTCTAATAATGAACTTAATAAAATAGAACAAGCTTTCAAAACAGAAAGCTTTGACATAAATATAATAGATTATGGAAAAACGTTTAGGCCTACTTCTCAAACAAGAATGTATTATCTTGAGCCTACTTCTGTAGATCTCCCGTTCGAGGAAGATTTAATTACAAGTTCTATATCCTACTATGAAAGATAAATTGTAAACTGGAATATTGATGGAATATCAAAAAATCAGATTCTTGATCTTATGAACATATGACCATGTATGCAACTACCTACAAAATAAGCGGAAATCAAGACCAAGAAAAAGCCAAAGCCATCATTTGTGGCTTTACATGATGGCTAAGAGGATGGTGGGATTTCCACATGGATGAAAATACAAAAAATGAAATATTAACTGCCACCAAGCAATGGGCAGCTAAGAATGAATTTGGTCAGGATATAATAAATAATGAAAGTGATGCAGTTAATACTTTAATATATACCAGTATTTAAAAAAACGCTGTGGGAATCGCCATGGACGGATCGAATCGGTAAAAAAAAGGGGAATTGTCCGGTTCTAGAGAGAACCGGACGATTCTGCACAGTGACTCGCCGATTCACTGTACGGAATCGGCGAGTCCCGTACAGTGAATCAGCGAGTCCCGTACGGAAGAACATAAAATTTTATTTATTTATTTATTTATTTTTATTTTGTAATCCATGATAGATTTTTTTGTAATACTTGATCGATTTTTTTGTAATCCATGATCGAATTGTTTTTTTTTTTTTTTGTAATCCATGATCGAATTTTTTGTTTTTTTTTTTTTTTTGTAACCCATGATAGAATTTTTTGTAATCCATGATCGAATTTTTTGTAATCCTTGATCGAAATGTTTGTTTTTTTTTCTTGTAATCCATGATCGAATTTTTTGTTTTTTTGTTTTTTTTTGTAACCCATGATAGAATTTTTTGTAATCCATGATCGAATGTTTTGTAATCTATGATCGAAATGTTTGTTTTTTTTTTGTAATCCATGATCGAAATGTTTGTTTTTTTTTTTGTAATCCATGATCGAATTTTTTGTTTTTTGTTTTTTTTGTAACCCATGATAGAGTTTTTTGTAATCCATGATTGAATTGTTTGTAATCCATGATCGAATTGTTTTTTTTCTTTTTTTGTAATCCACGATCGAATTGTTTGTTTTTTTTTGTCTGTTTTTTTTTTTTGTAATCCATGATCAAATTTTATGTAATCCATGATCGAATTTTATGTAATCCATGATCGAATTTTTTGTAATCCATGATAGAATTTTTTGTAATCCCTGATCAAATTTTTTGTAATCCTGATCGAAATGTTTGTTTTTCTTTCTTGTAATCCATGATCAATTTTTTTGTTTTTTTTTTTTTTTTGTAACCCATGATAGAATTTTTTTGTAATCCATGATTGAATTTTTTGTAATCCATGATCGAATTGTTTTTTTCTTTTTTTGTAATCCACAATGGAATTTTTTGTGTTTTTATGTTTTTTTTTTTTTGTAATCCATGATCGAATTTTATGTAATCCATGATCGATTTTTTTGTAATCCATGATCGAATTTTTTGTAATCCATGATCGAATTTTTTGTAATCCATGATTGAATTTTTTGAAAATTTGTGATTTTTTTTTTTTAATCCATGATCGAATTTTTTTTTGTAGTCCATGATAGAATTTTTTGAAAATTTGTGATTTTTTTTTTTTAATCCATGATCGAATTTTTTTTTGTAATCCATGATAGAATTTTTTGAAAATTTTTTATTTTTTTTTTTTAATCCATGATCGATTTTTTGAAAATTTGTTAATTTTTTTTCTTAATCCATATTATTCAAAGAGAAAATGAGAGAGATGATGATTCTGAGGCCACCCTATCCCAGCCATATTATTCACATATCGAGTCCGAACAGCAACAGTGTAGGGATGAGCACGACAGTGCAGGTGAGCATGAAGGATGGACAAGCTTCGGGGATTTTGGATTGGGAACACAACAAAACACTAACACTCAGGGATTTGGGAATAGGCAGACACCTGCTAATATCGATGATTCATTTTTAGATCGAATCAATGAATTGTTAAACGAATTCAATCAATGGCACCAGCGTGACCAAGAAGAACAATAACGTCGTCTATCATTTTATTTATAGATCATATGTTACTAATTTTATGATTTATTGTAGTCCATGTATGTTGATATACTTATTCCATGATAATTCTATGTTTATCCTTTTGTGTGATATAAATTAAATGCTGAATGGCGGTTCATGCAGGGAAAGAACATATCAATATTCACATATTCATTCAAAAACATGAAAATTCTTAATAGAGTACCCTCATGTCTTATTGAATTCCTTAAAAACAATATTTATAACAAATTTTAATAATTTTTTCGGCTTTTTTTTAAGCTTTATTCTGACCGATTCCCGATCCGGATCGTCGATTAGTCGATCCGGATCGGTTTTTTGGGTGCTCGTTCCGGGTCATTGATCCGTTTTTTAAACCATTGATATATACTATTACTCTCCACTTTGTAGGGAGTACTGCGTTGCTTGATGCTAGATCAGAAGACCTACTTTCTAATTTAAGATGCCCAACACTATCCCATTATAAGTGATATAAAGATGTATTCTTTTCTAGACTCCGTTTTAGAGAAGACAGTAAATCTGATCACTGGAAAGAAAAATTCATTTCTGGTTTACCCCATCTTTTTGTCGAAAGGTCAAGACACGGCTAAAAAACAAACATGGATGAATAATCCCATACTCTTTATATAGATCTGTCGAAATTTGTGCAGAAGGCCTTGCTCTTTGTACAGATCTAAAGTTAAAGAGACAACTCAAAAAACATAGCATGACTGGAAGAAAAGAACTAAGAGATTTTTTAGAACAGTTTGGATTTAATACTCTACCTTCTTCCAAAGATTCTGATAAGAAAAGATATAAAAATAAAAAGTATAACAATAAGAAAGGATCCAATAAAACTTCTATCAAAGAAAAATTTTCTAAAAAATTTTCTCCCAGAAATACCTCTTTTAAAAGCAAAGGGAAAAGGAGAATTCATGTTTCCTATAACTGTGGCAATGTAGGACATTATAAAAATAAGTGCAGAATCAAGAGAAAAATAGAGGCTCCACAATTAGATGATAATATTAAAGAACAATTGTTTAACATATTACAAATTGAGGAAGAATCTTTTAAAAATTCTTTTGATTCTAAATTAGAAATGCTAACAGGAGAGATAAGGGACGAAGATTTAATACTTAGCAGTTCAGACTCCGATAATGATAATCTTAATGCTACATGCTTTTATAATACCCTTACTAAAGAAGACAATCTAATTATAGATATAATTGATAAAATAATTGATCCTGAGACTAAGCGAGAAGTTTTAGTCCAGTATATAAATATAGCCAAAACAAATAAAAAATCTTCTCCTCCTCTTGTACGTACTAGAGAAGACTATAGTTTTGCCAATATCCCTAGAAGAGTAGGGAATAAAAATAATGATAAAAAAGAGCCATCTCTCTCTGAATTAAGCCAAGAAATAAATGAGGTTCGTAATGAACTAATAAGCCTGAAAAATAGAGTCCAGATTATAGAGTTAGCCTCTAACCCTGTAGAAGATAGCCCGGTTAATACTAATGATGAAATAGAGTTTAACAATATTATAAATAATTACAAAAATCCTCTGCCCCCTAAGGCAGAAGAATTTCTCCTTAAGGTAATTAATGAACCAAAATCTTCTGGTATGAATACACCACAAGATCGTAACTATGTTAGCCTTCCTGATAAAATAATTACTCAGAAGTAGTTTACCATAATAAAAACAATCGTTCATAAAGAATATAGTTTTCAAACTATTGCTCTAATAGATTCAGGAGCAGACTTAAATTGTATAAATGAAGGACTTGTCCCGACTAAATATTTTAGGAAGAAACACAAGTCCTAAATACAACAGATGGCAATAAATTGATTATAAACTATAAACTTTCAGATGCTGCAGTCTGCAATAATGATAACTGTTTTGAGTTCCCATTTATTATGGTTAAAGAATTAAGCCAATATGTAATCCTAGGAACTCCATTCTTAAATATGCATTACCCAATAATAATTGATAGTATCGAAATTGAAGCCAATATAGAAGGACATAATATAAAATTTAATTTTACTGAAAAACCCAGAGTTCGAGAAATCAATAATATAAAAGAAAAGATCTCTAACAAAGAAAAATTCTAATACTACCTTAAAGAAGAAATAAAATATAAAACAATAGAAACCAAGCTCCTATTTTCTGAGAATAAAAGGACAATAGAAAACATCAGAGAAAATATTGAAAAATAAATATGTGCTGAACGCCCAAATGTTTTTTGGAGTAGGCAAAAACATATTGTTAGCCTACCCTATGAAATTAATTTCCATGAAGAAAAAATTCCTACCAAAGCTAGACCAATTCTGATGAACCCTACACTTTTGGAAATTTGTAAAAAGGAAATTGCTGAATTATTTCAGAAAAAACTTATTAGGAAAAGTTCTTCTCCTTGGAGCTGTTCAGCATTCTATGTTGAAAAAGGTTCTGAAATAGAACGAGGTACTCCATGATTGGTTATAAATTACAAACCATTCAATAAAGCCTTAAGATGGATGAGATATCTCATTCTTAATAAAAGAGATCTTTTAGATAGACTTGTTAATGCTTGTATTTTCTCAAAATTCGACCTAAAGTCTGGATATTGGTAGATTCAGATTGCTGAAGATGATCGCTATAAAACTGCTTTTAATGTTCCTTTTAGACAATATGAACGGAATGTCAAGCCTTTTGGTTTAAAAAATGCCCTTTCAAAATTTCAAAATATTATGAATGATATCTTTAATCCCTATACTAAATTCATAATTGTATATATTGATGATGTCCTAGTTTTCTCTGAAAATCTAGAAAACAATTTAAACATCTAAACATTTTTGTCAAAGCAATCAAAAGGGCTGGCTTAGTATTTTATGCCAAAAAGATTAGCCTTTGCCAGATAAAAATAAGATTTCTGGGACATAATATTTTCCAAGGAAGAATAATCCCCATTGATAGAGCCAGTGATTTTGCCAATAAATTTCCAGATGTAATCAAGGACAAGACTGAACTCCAAAGATTTCTTGGTTGTCTAAATTATATTGCTGATTTCTACAAAGACTTAGCTATTGACACTAAGTCATTATTCCAAGGACTAAAAAAGAATCCTCCTGAATGGACGGATGTGCATACTTCAGCAGTTCGAAAAATAAAAATAAAGGCTAAAGAATTACCTTGCCTTACACTCTCCGATCCTACTGCTTTGAAAATTATTGAATGTGATGCTTCAGAATGAGGATTGGGAGGGATTTTAAAATAAAAAATTTCAAATACTGAGCAGTTGGTCTGTTTTACTTCTCAAGCTTGGAATCCGACCCAACAAAATTATTCCACTATTAAAAAGGAACTCCTAGCCATTGTCCACTGTGTAACAAAATTTCAAAGTGATTTACTCAACCAAAAATTCTTAATTCGTACTGATTGTAAAGCTGCAAAAGATATACTCCATAAAGATGTCAAAAATCTTGTCTCAAAATGGATCTTTGCTCAATGGCAATGTATACTCTCTTCCTTTGAATTTGAGATTTGAACACATCAAAGGAACCACTAATTACCTTCCTGACTTTTTGACTCACGAGTTTTTGCAGGGGGGGACAGGAGGAGTTTAGCAAAAAAAGGAAAAATTGGAGATCATACCTATTCCAAGTAAAACCTTGGCATCATCATCATCACCAATAACCCCAAAACAAATAATCAAAAAACAAGCTCAGGAAATAACATTTTCTCCTGAACCAATACCAATAGCCATAAATACACTTGGAGAAAAAAGTAGATTTATAGAAACTTATTTTATAACCATTATCATAATAGAAGATAATTATAAAACCAAGGACCCATGTGAAATAGCTACAACATATTTGAATAACCATTTACATCCTAATAACGGAGAAAGGACTAGAGAATGGTATGAAACCATTCTTCTTGAAACAGGATCAATAACCTTGGTCCATTTTTATAAAAATAATACTAATATGATAGCATATTCCAAGTTCCAGATACGCAAAATAATTTCATACAAAGAGTGGGGTGTTACCCCCTGAAACCCAGGAAAATGCAAGTTGAGGGCTTCAACAATAAATATTATCAATAGTTTGAATATATTAAAGCGTGGCATGAAGTATTTGCTTTTCAAAATGATATGAATTCTCATACATGGTTTATACAAATAAAAATACCAGTAATAGGAGAATTCCCAAACTAGTTCCAAAATTAGTTCTAATTATGGGGATCCGGAATAGAAATACTGCCACCCAATATACTTTATGGCTTTATATCAAATCCCAAAATAGATATCCATATGTACTTTATGTCTTT
This sequence comes from Amborella trichopoda, assembly GCF_054954075.1. Classification (NCBI taxonomy): domain Eukaryota; kingdom Viridiplantae; phylum Streptophyta; class Magnoliopsida; order Amborellales; family Amborellaceae; genus Amborella; species Amborella trichopoda. The sequence goes on from NC_142346.1 coordinate 8,185,947, forward strand.
ATATCAAATCCCCTAGATCATGAAAAGGTCCTACCATATATCTGAAGATTATATAAATAAATGGGAATACATACCTGAACTGGGCAAACAAATATATATAAAATGGTGGGATGTTTATGAAAATGAAGCCCTAAACCTTGAAAAAATAAAGATGAGAAGGGTACCACTCTCACCCCCAAATACAGAAGTAAATATGACGGATTACGTAAATAAAATTCGTCAGCAAAATCCTAATGCAATTAGAGAAGAGCTCAAAAAGAAGTTACTACAGATATTCGATGAAGAAGAAGAAGCCATGTCTACGTCAACACAGAATGAGGAAACTTATGAGTCATAGAATGAAGACATGGATTATGGAATATGATAATAAGAAAAATACAAAGGACAGGTCGACTGCAAACTCAAAAGCACACGAGCCCTCAAAAATAAGCTGCTAACATAATAGTAACCTTCTATTGTTCATACCTTTTGCTTTCAGTCAACTCAAAAGCCTTGTTCATACCTTCTTCCCACCGACAACATCTATCGCCAACACCTGTCACTATTACCTACCGACAGCATCTGTCATTGACACCTTTAAGTCTCATCATCACGAGGCTACTGTATGGACCGACACCTTTAAGTGTCATCATCACGAGGCTGCTGTATGGACTTGAAATAAAAGTTTGGAGTCCACCATATGTCTATAAAAAGGGGAGGAATTCTTGAGTGTTGGGGTGGGGCGGAAAGAGTGTTCTGAAGTTTGGAAGTTCCTAAGTTCAGAGTGGTGACTCATGTATAGTTTAAAAAGTTTTGAGTGTTTGAGTGCTGTATGTGTGATTGTCACTGGGATCGTTTACCCAGTTACTGTCCAGAAGAGTGGATTGCAAGTGTCAAATGCAAGTGCTTCTTTTTCTTTCCATTTATGGCTGTAACCATATTTGATTATATATTTTGAATCTATGTTGTGCTATTAAATGTATGCTTTGTTCTTTGTTTTTTATGTTTGAATGTATGATGTGTTCTTTGTTTTTTTATGTGTTATTTGCTATATTCCTTGAGTGATATATGATATATATATATATATATATATATATATATATATATATATATATATATATATATGGAAAACACTACGCAACGTCTATAGGCGAAAAGGAATAGCGATTTCGCCTACCCCCATCACCCTCCAAAGTTCATCGTGTGGTTAGATTGTCCGGTAGTGTTTCGTTTTTCATTTTTTTTTCTACAAATCGGTATGACCTAAAATTCGAAACGTGTATTCATAAAAAATAGGGGAATCTTCAAAAATTATATAAAAAATATTTTATATGAAAAAAATTGACAAAAATACCCCCAAAACGTTTAGGGGGTATTTTAGTCAATTTAGTTTTACGGATAATTTTTTTTAGATTTTTATTAGATGCGCCTCAGTAAGATGTACATACCCTCCAAATTTCAAGTCATTCCGATTTGTAGAAAAAAAATAAAATAAAATACTATCAGACAATCGTAACCGCGTGATGAAATTTGGACGGCGATGAGGGTAGGCAAAATCACTATTCATTTTTGCCTATAGGCGTTGGAAAGACTTTTCATATATATATATATATATATATATATATATATATATATATATATATATGTGTGTGTGTGTGTGTGTGTGTGTGTGTGTGTGTGTGTGTGTGTGTGTGTGTGTGTGTGTGTGTGTGTGTGTGTGTGTGTGTGTGTGTGTGTGTGTGTGTGTGTGTGTGTGTGTGTGTGTGTGTGTGTGTGTGTGTGTGTGTATGAAGATGCTAGGGTGAGCCCACTAGCTCACAGGAAAAAAATGAGTCCAACAGCCCAAATTGAATCTAGACCGATCTGACGATTGTAGATATCCGGTAGTGTTTGAATTTTAATGTTTTTCTATAAATCCAAATCTCTTGAAATTTGGATCTTGTGTATGCCAAAAATAAGAGAATCTTTGAAAAATATCAAAAAACTATTTTACATGAAATAAATTGACAAAAATACCCCCGTTGGTCAATGTTTTTTTTGTGAATTATGTTTTTTATATTTTTATTAGGTGCGGCTTAATGAGAAGAATACACGCCTAAAATTTCAAGTTATTTGGATAAGTAGAAAACAAATTGAAATTCAAACACTACGAAACATCCGTATTCGTCAGATCGACTCTAATTCATTTTGGGCCATTAGACTTATACTATTCCATGAGCTAGTGGGCTCACCCAAGATTTTTTCATATATATATATATATATATATATATATATATATATATCCGAGGCTCTAAACAATCAAATTAGAGCCCACCTCAAAAATTTCACTAGAAGTGGTTGTTTCGATGTCCAAATATCCAAATTAATCATCTCAACATCAAGATGCATTACATGCGAAAAGAAATTGATTTTAAGTTTTTGAAATAGTGCATCATGTAATACAGTTTTGGACCGTCAATTTTCAAGGTTTTCAATTTTTCATAGATATGCTTGATCTACCCTATTTTTGAAGTTTTAAATTTTATAATTAAAGATAAAAATATATTTTATAGCTCTCAAAGATTTCCAGTATTGAAACCACATTTCTCGACACTATTTGAAGGTACACTTTACTTTGACTGTTTAGGGCCTCGACTAGAGCTAATGTTAGCCCATCGGCTCATGGAATAGTACAAACTCAAGGGCTCAAAATGATTATGGGTCAATCCAATTATCACATTTTATTTGAATTTTAATTTATTCTCAACAAATCCAAATCACTTGAAATTTGGAGCCTCCATTTTTTAAAAATAGTAGAATCTAATAAAAATTTCAAAAAAATAATTCACAAAACTAAATTAATCAAATTACCCTTAGAACTTTTCATAGGTATTTTGATCAATTTAATTTTTATGAATTATTTTTTAATATTTTTATTAAGTGCACCTTGATGAAAAAAATGGACGTCTCAAATTTCATATTATTTATATTTATATAAATAACATTAAAATTATATTACGAAATACAATCGTGACCATCGAATTAGCCCAAATTCATTTTGGATCATTGAGCTTACAATATTCTATCAACAGGTGGGCTAACCTTGGCTTTTTCCATATATCAAGGTTTTCGACATAAAGAAAGGTTGATCCGTTGAAAAGGTAGACCACATGGAGGTTGTCTTTTTCCATATATCAAGGTCTTCGACATAAAGAAGGGTAGATCCGTTGAAAAGGTAGACCGCATGGAGGGTGTCTAGGGTTAGCACGGCAATTTAAGGGGGTCAAGAATCATCGGGACCGAACTGGTTCCCGCTAAATAGTGGGAACTAACCGATTCCCCATGACATGACTCCACCACTTTTTTAAAAAAAAAATAACTTTTACCAGATTTTAACCGGATTACATATCTGCCCAACCGAATTGAAAATCCAAGTAGGTAATCCCGGTCATTGAATTTCGAAGCGCTCGAGGGGTGCATGTTTTGCACAATTGATATTTCTCCATGTAAATAGAACCTTTTCCGCCATAGAAATTCAACTGCCAACATAAGAATGAGTCCTCCAAGTTAGTTAAATTATTATAAAAAGACATTTCAATGACATTTCACTACATAAATAGCAAAAATTCAAAGCGCCCCAGAACAGTGAGATAAGAGCAACATGGCAGGCACCCATAAATTAAGCCATACATTAATATTTTTTGCCATAGAAACTCATCCAACTATACAAATTCACAATAATCTCCATAGGCCCTTCCAAAGGAGCTTCAAGAAAAAATATCACCAGGTAATTTTGCTCATGGGTCATCAGCACCCCATGCCTCATCTCTCATCTTTTGCCGCATTTGTATTCGATTTCTTCTGGCCTCTTCTTGTTTCCTCAACTCTCCAATACCAAAGTTGGAAGACACTCTCTGACCCATGCCCTGTGCAATCAATCTCTGTGCAGTGCTTGCTGAGGTCTTTGGCCTTGGGTAAGGAGGCTCAAGATCTAAGTACAAAAAGAAAGCTGATGTCACATTGTTCCGAATTATTTAAGCGCAGTAATATATGAGATATAAAGACTTGATGATTAATACAGATAGAAGAAAGATATAAGAATTCACACTAACTATTTTAATCCTCAGACAAGGAAGTTATGATTTTGATTTTGTTAAAAACAAACTTATGATTTTGATTATTGAATTTTTAGAAGAAATGACTAGAAGTTCATGATGTAACTGATTTCATTTCCTACCAACAAAGTTGGGTACATTGAATCTATATGCTACAACTCAAGGAGTTATCTGAGAAGAAGCTCAGACGCTATTGTGTACGTTTGCATTTCAGGGACACAGTAGTGATTTTGTCTTCTTTTGATTGGAGAGAGTTGTAATCGAGTGTTACATTTTCGGTTGATATTAGCGAAAGCCTTAATTTTTTTTCCCCATTTGCTACTACAGTATATTTAACTCATTAAGAAGGCAATGAAAATCTCCTTTTAACCTCGATTCTTTTACCAATCAAGAAGGTTACTGAGATCTCCATAACTCCTGAAATAAATCACCTCATGACCTGCACATGCTTCATTATATAGAAGTTTGTGAACAGAAGGAAGCAATGAGAACAAAAACTTTATCGATAATACAGATAGAGATGACAAATATTAAGGGATTCTTTTTTTTCTCCTATGCTATATTAGGGGATTCTTTTTTTTTTTTCTCCTATGCTATATTAGGGGATTCTTTTTTTTTTTTCTCCTATGCTATATTAGGTTGATTTGATATGATCATTTTATGGACAGACTGTACAACATACATCATTCTGAAGGAACGAGTGTTAGTGAATAAAAAAGCAAGTAATACCTTTCATAGAAATGGAGCTCACAAGGCTATCATCCTCTTCCAAACTACATATAATGTATGGAGAGCTGCCGTTTTTACGAGCTTCACACGCTGCAATAGAACACAATATTCAAGTAAATCAAAGTATCAAATAAATCTACATGTGCTCAAATTTAAATCCACATAACAACCTCAGATCTACATCTATAAGAGAAAAAATGAATACCGACAAACCTTAAGCATCAAAACAAAAGAGAAAATCTTCAATCGATGTCTCCAGAATAAGTTTACATGGGATGAAGGAAAATACATGTTCATGCAAATTTAGCAAAAAAAATGCTTTGGCAAAATTTATTTGTGAAGACAAAAATAAGTAGAGGAGCTTCCTATTTTCAATGGGCAAATGTAGCTACCATCATAAGTTATGGTACGCTAGGAATCCTAACAGGTAAATAGACATTCTTCCCCCTAACTTACACATTAATTAGAAGTCAGAACATTGTCCTCTCCAGTTCTAGCACAAGATGTAAGTGAACTCAAGACTTCCATTCTTAATAGTTTAGTTATCACAGGATATTCCAGGTTCTATGCCTCCAGATCGACAACACAATGAAAAGTAAGTCGATAATTGACAATGAAATGAGAATGTCCATAGGGCGATTTACATATAAAACAGACCAAAGAATGCAAAAGAACACCCATGCCCAAAAGGGACTTATAACTAAGTAACCAAACTCCCAAACCCATCCACACTACCCCTGAACCAAATCACATTGAATTTATATGAAAACCAAGATAACAAAGAAGAGCCCAAGATGAAACAGTTTTACAGATGACAGCACGCAATTTCTACACCGTAATGAATGTAAGACCAACGGGTTACTTTTATGTCTACTAGATATATCGAAATATCTCAGGGAATATACACAAGTCTGGTGTGTGTCAAGTGTATTTAGATTACATACAGCCAATATTTGTAAAACCTCAAATATATAAATTGCTAAAATGAAAGTGATATTAAAGATACCAACCTTTTTTCTTTTAGATAATTCATGCGAAACGATTTCTTTCAGAAGGTTATTGTCAACCTTCGAAAGATAACTCCAGAACCACATAGGGGTCCCCCCCTAGCAACTCCCCTCTCATAGTGAACTCTAAATGAAGATATTCTTACTGGAACATTAGGGGCTTGGGTGATCCCAGGAAAGAAATGGTCCTCTTGGCCTTTTGTTGCACTTACTCCCCTAAGGTTATAGCCATACTCGAACATAAGCATCCTTATCCCAACCTCTCCTTTGTCCGCAAAGTGTGGGGCAACCGCCCCTATGAATGGGAGGCCCTTGACTCCCAACGAGGCTTGGGCACTCAGTCTTCACCACCACGAGGATGCAGCCATGGCATAGTTTTCTATCTCTATTTCTTTCTCAAGAGTCTCCAACAAGACCTTGTGGTTCTTCTCTATCGTCTACTGCCCGGATTTTTACCATCTTAGAAAACAGCTTTGGGGTGAAATAGTCGAGCCTCCCCCACTACTCCCCAGACATGTTGTATTGGCAGTCACTTAAATGTCACCCGATGGACCCACGAGAAACAAGAACCACGACCTTACTTGCTCTATGTTGGCCTTCCCTGAGTTCATCCATAAAGATGAACTCCAAAACCATCACTTTATGTGAAAAAGAGAAGTAGAAAGTCATTCCTAATTGTATGCCTTTATGTGGATGATTTGATTTATACTGGTACAAACCAAAAATTGGTGGAAGAATTTAAGAAAACCATGATGAGAGTGTTGGTTGATTGGGGTCTCACTGCGGCTTACAAACATCAAGGTGGACATGAACTCCCAAAAATGGGACCTAAAATCAAGAGATTTGGAGGCACAAGATGCTCTCGCTTTCTTCAAAGTGTTAAATGCCTCCGTCTCGGTAAAATCCGAAGTGCAAACGGGTTCCTACGAGTACACTCCCAGGATACAATCAGATCGGAATACAAATCCTGAGTCTCTGAGTTGCACACTCATGTGACCCGCACAAAACCACAATCACAAAAATTATTGATGTCTTTCCAATTGGTATGGTAACACAAACATCAATTGGAAATAAATATCTCTCTCACTACAAAATCATCATCCAATCGATATAATTAAACATCGATTAGGATGGCAAACTTCTCTCTCTCTCACTACAAAATTTATCATCCAATCAATGTATTACAATAAAATATTGATTGGAAACATCTTCTCTCACTGAAATAAGTCTTCTAATTGGTAAAATAACAACTTAAAATCGATTGAGAAACCGAAGCATAGATAAGATCATCCCATGCCTTAAAATAAATTATTAAAATGTAACAATACCTGTTACATGAAAATTGTGCGAGGTTAGTGCTTCACTATCTCTTACCAAAGAGAAAGTACCAGCCTTATATGAGAGAGAGAGAAGCCCACTGTAAAATTTAGTGAGAGAGAGCTCACTATCAATAAGGACCTCTAGAGAGAGAGAGAGAATACGATTAAATGAGAGGGGCAAACCTTTGTAACACCTCATTGTGAGGTGTCAATAAAACAAACAAATGGGGTTGCAAAAAATGCCACAAGTGTGGTAAAACAACCACCTCATGTAATGACTTTTTCCAAAAGCTGGTGGACCAATTGTCCACACTATAAAAATAGACCACCAAATAATTTTTAAGAAAATAGTTGTTTTGAAACATTTTCTGCAAAAAGCTAACAATCCCCCACTTGTTTCAAAATAATAAGACCTCTTCCATACATATCAGGAAAGACGAATGCATAACTGAAAGTGTCTTAAAGACTTCAACGTCCATGTAGTGTTATGCAGAATGCTTACCAGGACAGTGAGTGGACATACCTTGAACTATGTCCTTTATTGATAAGCCTCCCACATACCGCACATTCTCTTTCAAAAACAAAAATTGTAGTTTTCTAAAAGGCTTGCGCATTTAAAGGCCCACGCATTTAAAGGCCCTGCATTAATCCTGGTTTTCATGAGCACTCTAGAGAATGCCCAATTCCCATAAAAAGCGGCCTCCACTTCCACACTCAAATAGGTGAATCCATGGAAGATGTCCTATAGAGCGACACCCCAGCCTAGGCCTCATATCATCCAGGCAAATGGTACCACACAGCCAAGGATAAGGCAGAAATTTTAGAAATTTCCTTAAAATAGAATTTTGTGGTACTCACATTCATCAAACATCATACAAGCAACTTGTTCTTCCCATTGAACCTTGGACTTGGGATCTCCTTATCCTAGGTAGGGTTCCTCGCCTTGTGGCATAATATATTTGGGCTCGATCCCATTCCTCTAGCTACCTTCCAGACTTGGTGCCTTGCAAGGTCTTTTATAAATATTCTTTTAAGTCCTGGGTAAAACAGATATGGAGTACTACTACGACTCCATCTCAAGCATAAGTCTCAACTGACTGTGCCTCAAGAGTATAACTGGATTTCTTGAAATAAATCCCTAACCATTCACTTGGTATACACAGACTTCACAGTCACACTGAATGAGACTGCAGGTATGGGCCTTGAACAAGTGATACGTCTACCATCAAGTCCTTAGCCACTTAGCCTCCTCACACTGGGTTCCAAGAAATTTTCTCCAATCATCTGGAGATACAATTATTCATCTTGGAATCCATAAAATACACAACCACAACAAGTGGAGATACATTTCAAAGTCATAAATTCATAAGAATCCAAAAACCATCACTGTACCTTATAATATAGCGGATCACCCACATTATGTAGGCCATGGTCTATAGTTCCTTTCAAATATCTTAGGACCCTAAAGACCGCATCCAATGCTCTACACCGGGGTTGCTGGTATGACCCACAGCAAAGGGTAATCATAAGTCTCAAACAAAACATGCCTACCAAAGTGTAAATCCAAGACTAAACAAAATATCTCCGGATTTTGGGGGCATAAAACAAATTTAAAAAACAAGGACATCACTAGACTTGAAAAGTCCCTTTGCCAATTACCTTAGCAGAGATGCGGTAGTCATTTTATAGGACAATGTCACCCCCATTATTTCCAATAGATCCCAAAAAACAAGCTTAAATTTTGAAAACATGTTTGGAGACATCCAGTTCATCGCCTACTATAAAGTCATCAGAGATCATAATATAATATGTTCATCGATCACCTAGGCCTAAAGCTTTTGCTTGTTTCAAAGCCTGCAGAAATTCTGTGCATGACCAGTTCAACCATAGAATCAACAAATACATGCTTAGCAGGCAGACACCATTGGTCTGAATATTACACACCTTCCAATTTTAAAGAAATTGGAACCTCGACTGCCATCTCCTGTAATTAATCCCTTCAAAAAGATCCAGCCTTACAAAATCCTGGGTAATTGCTTTACTCAAGGTTCCAACAGCCATCTCGTAAATTCAATAAGCTTGACTGACGGTCGATAAATAGCTTGACTGACGGTCGATAAATAGCCTGACTGACAGTTGATAACTGCACTGACTCTCGATGGCTTGACTGACGGTCAATAACCTCACTGACGATCAATGGATTGACTTCAGTCGATAGCCTCACTGACGGTCGATGGCCTAACTTACAGTTGATAGCCTTACTGAGGTCGATGGCCTGACTTAAAGTCGATAGACTCACTCTGACAGTCGATGGCCTAACTTACAGTCGATAAGACTTATCATTTTCTCAAATCTCGAGAAAAATCGGTAGCACCTCCCCTTATCCAAGAGAAAAACGGTAGCACCTCCCCTTAGCCCGAGATAGTGCTAGAAAAATACCATAATAGTCTTAATAAAATTCGGACTCCCATAGGAATCAAAGCATGTTTCAGAGGTTGTATCTGAAAACCGGAACACGCCAAGTACCAATCGGACTCCCGTACGAATCAAAACAGGATTCGGAGGCTATACAAAGCGACAGTGCAAATCTGAAATCTGGCCTTACACAATCCTGGTTATTATATTTTAGCGAGTCATCAATAGACATCTCCAAAGGTAACCAATTTTAACACTTGGAAATTGTTGGTTGTTTGGGGTCACAAAACATCATGGTGGACATGAACTCCCAAAAATGGAACCCAAAATCAGGAGATCTGATGGCACGAGATGCTCTCGCTTTCTTTGAAGAGTTAAACGCGTCCGTCTCGGTAAAATCCGAGGTACAAACGGGTCCCGACGAGTACACTCGCAAGATACAGCCAAAACGTAATACAAATCCTGAGTCCCTGAGTTGCACTCATGCTACCAGCACAAAACCACCATCACAAAAACTACTGATATGTCTTTCCAATTGGTATGGAAACACAAACATCAATTGGAAATAAACATCTCTCACTACAAAAATCATCATCCAATCGGTCTAATTAAACATCGAGTAAGATGGCAAACTTCTCTCTCCCACGGCAAAATTTATCATCCAATCTGTGTATTACAACAAAATATTAATTGGGAACATCTTTTCTCTCATTGAAATAAGTCTTCTAATCGGTAAAATAACGACAACTTAACATCGATTGAGAAACCAAAGCACATATAAGATCATCCAACGCCTTAAAATAAATAATTAAAATGTAACAATACCTGTTACCTGAAATTGTGCAAGGTTAGTGCTTCACTCTCTTACCAAAGAGAGAGAGAGTACTAGCCTTATGAGAAAGAGAGAGAGAAAGCCCATTATAAAATTTAGTGAGAGAAAAGCTCACTGCTTTGAGAGCCCATTGTTCCTATTATAAACAGGAATCGCTAGAGAGAGAGAGAGAATACGATTAAATGAGGGGCAAACCTTTGTATCACCTCATTGCGAGGTGTCAATAAAACAAAGGGGTTGCAAAAAATACCACAAGTGTGGTAAAATAACCACCTCAGATAATGACCTTTTGCAAAAGCCGGTGGACCAAAGGTCCACATTATAAAAATAGACCACCAAATAATTTTTAAGAAAAGAGTCGTTTTGAAACATTTTCTGCTAAAAGCTAATAGAAAGAAAATGAAATGACTGATTTGGGAATTATGAAATATTTTCTGGGAATCAAGTAAAACAGTCAAATGGAGAAATATTTATCTCTCAAGAAAAATATGTTGAAGATCTCTTGAAGAAATTCAAAATATCAAATTGCAAGCCAGTGAATACTCCAATGGAATTGATGCATGAACGTTTTCTGCACCATTGTATTTTGATACCTTTCAATGCCATTGGAGAACTCACTAGCTTGCAATTTGACTTTCTGAATTTCTTCGAGAGATCTTCAACATATTTTTCTTGAGAGAGAAATATTTCTCCATCTGACTGTTTTACTTGGATTCCAAGAAAATATTTCATAATTCTCAAATCAGGCATTCATATTCTTTCATCATGGCTTTCTTAAATTCTTCGACCATTTTTTGGTTTGTACCACTACAAATCAAATCATCCACATAAAGGCATACAATTACGAATGAATTTTCACTTCCCTTTTTCACATAAAGTGAAGGTTCACTTGAGCTTCTTTTGAATCCATTTTTTGAAAAATATTTATCTCTTTTGCTATTCCAAGCTCTTGGAGCTTGTTTTAGCCCATATATAGTTGTTGGAGATGGGAGCGGGAACGGTTTAGGAAACGCCGAACTGCCCTATTACGGAAGTTCCCTAGGTTTGGGATCAGCGTCCGTACAACCGAGTTTGGGATCAGCGTCCGTACAATAAACAAGTGAGGGAACAAGATCCTTACGTTTATGGGAGTGAGATCCCATATCAATAGGTTCAAGATTTTCATTGGCAAAAAACCAAGCTCCACTGCATATTAACTGAGATTGTCAAGTAGAGCTAGTACGGGTTCCCTTAGTTAAGGGATCGAGGTTTCCGTTTATCATATAGCAGGGTTTCTCTTGTTCTAACATTGAGATTCTTCAAGTATAGGAATCAAGGTCCTCAGTTGATTAGCCCCAAAGTTCGCAATTGCCATTTACGAGGGACCCCTCTATTGAGCACTTTCTATATAGTCTGTAGTCCACACTCCAAGTCCAATATGTATGACATCCTCTAGTTAAATATATCCATAGTGCCCTATTTCTGTACATTACATGCTTACGTGGTACTTGATAAATATTAAATACTTTTAAGCACTTACTATATAGTCCGTGGTCCATAGGCCAAAATCTAATATGTATGACATCCTATGTTTAAATAAGAGCATTGAATCATATTTTTACTATGTAGTCTATAATCCACCCTCCAAAGTCCAATATGTATGCTATCCTCTAGTTAAATAAATCCATAGTGCCCCATTTCTATACATCACATGCTTACATGCTACTTGATAAAAGCTAAATACTATTGAACACTTTATTGTATATGTCCATAGTCCATGCTCCAAAATCCAATATGTACATATGAGTTTATGTCAACCTCTAACTAAATAAATACATAGCATCCTATTTCTAGGCATACATGCTACTTGATGAAATATTAAATACTTTAAGGCACATTACCATATAGTCTGTGGTCCATAGTCCAAAATGTAATATGTATGACATCCTATGTTTAAATAAGTGCATCGATCCATATTTTTATGCAACACATGCCTAGATGCTTGATAAATCTAAAGAATATGGATTATTTTGCTACTTAGTAATCTAATGTGTATGACATACCCTATTAAATTAAAGGAATATTACAAGAATTTGATACATCAGGTGCCTATATAGTACTTGATAAATGCTAAAAATATAGATCACTCTATTAGAGTATACTTATGTACTCCATTTTTCTTATACACACTCCAAATCCCATTAGAGGTATAACTTTAATAACATAGTCCCTCGGACCATCAAGATATTCCTCAATATAAATCCAAAAAATAATCTACGAGTACACAAATTGGATTTTTTCTATTATTTTAATCAACTACATACTTAGATCACTAACACTTACCCTCCCCACCTTCCCTCTTCCCCGCCAAATTCCCCTCCCTCTATATTAACCCTTGAACCCAAAACCAGCCAACACAGCGCCTTCGCCATTAGCTTGTGGTGATCATTCTGGTGAATCTGATCGCTCCTCCCAACTCTCCCACGCTACAAACTCCACTCTCCTATGCTACAGGTATGTGCGCTTGCGCTCTTTCCCTGTGTATTTATGTGACTCTTGTGTGTGCATAAGAGAGAGAGAGAGTTTAGTGCGTGTGTGCATAGGAGAGAGAGAGAGTTGAGTGTGCGCTTGGTGCTCTTTCCCTGTGTATTTCTGTGATGCTTGTGTGTGCATAAGAGAGAGTTGAGTGTGCATGCGTGCAGTAGAGAGAGAGAGAGAGAGTTGAGTGTGTGCTTGTGCTCTTTCCTTGTGTATTTATGTGACTTTTGTGTATATAAGCAGAGAGAGAGTTGAGCGTGTGAGTGCGTAAGAGAGAGAGAGAGTGTGCGCTTGTGCTCTTTCCTATATATTTCTGTGACTTGTGTATGCATGAGAGAGAGTTGAGTGTCTGTGTGTGCATAAGAGAGAGAGAGAGTTGAGTGTGTGCTTGTGCTCTTTCCTTGTGTATTTTTGTGACACTTATGTGTGCATAAGAGAGAGTTAAGTGTATAAGTACAGTAGAGACAAAGAGGTATGTGTGTGCGCAATAGAGAGAGAGAGCCACAAACATGGAACCCAAGATTTTAATGTACCATAACCTTAGACCATGATTGATAGAAGAAGAGATCTATTTTCAAATGGAAATGGACTCATCTATTTTTTAAAATAGATTCTATATATATGGAACACAAGATTATAATATAACAAAACCTTGAACCCTGGTTGATGGGAGAGGGGATCTATTTTGACAAAGTACTTGTATCCACTAATGGCTGGAACATGATCCCCTTTATTTGGGAGAGAGATCACAAAATTGAAAAACCGGGGTCCCTGCGAGATCCTTAGCAAGAACCGTGGGATCGAGATTCTAAAATGGTAAAGCCACCCTACCCCCACGGTTCCCTTAACTATGAGCCCATATAATGCCTTTCTCAGTATATAAACTTTTTGTTCATTTCCTTTTTCAACAAAACCCAAAGATTATTCTACATATATTTCTTCTTCAAGTTCCCCATTCAAAAAAGCAGATTTTACATCCAACTGAAAAACAGGAATTTTTTATTGAGCAGCTATGGCCAAAACAGTTCGAATGACTTCCATTCTAGCGACAAGGACAAACATTTCATTGAAATCTATTCCAGGTTGTTGTGAATAACCTTTTGCCACCAATCAAGCTTTGTGTTATTGAATAGACCCATCTTCATTATATTTTGTTTAAAATCCATTTCAATCCAAATATTTCTTTCCCTTTTGGGTGATCTACTAATTCTCATATATTATTTTTCTTTATAACAAAAATTTCTTCATTCATGGCATTTATCCAAGTTTTTTGTTTAGTTGCTTCTTCAAATTTTTGTGGTTCACTAGAAAAGAATGTAACATCACATGATTCATAAATTTTTGAAAGAGGCCTTACTTTTCTGGGAGGTGTCTCTGAATTTGAAGAACTTGAACTTGGACTCTCTTGTCTTGGACTTGAAGGGCTTAGATCTGAACCTCAATTTGAATCATCAATCTTTAAAATTTCTTATTCTTGGCCAGTGTTTTCATTCCAGTTCCATTCACTTTTCTCGTCAAAATAAAATCTCTGGAAATAATTAACTCATTTGTTTTTGGATTGAAAAGACGATAGGCTTTTGAAACTTCACTATATCCAATAAAAATATATTTTTCACCTTTGTCATCAAATTTTTCTCTATTTTGAGAGGTACTTTTCCAATAAGCAATACATCCAAAAACTTTGAAAAATTTACTTTGGTTCTCTTATACCAGGCCTCAAAAGGAGTTTTATTTTGAAGAGATTTTGCAGGAGACCTATTCAGAATATAGACAGCAGTATAATGAGCTTCAGCCCAAAATTTATTAAGAAGATTCTTACCTTTCAACATACTCCAAGCCATTTCGACTATTGTTCTCGTTCTTCTCTCTGCTAGTCCACGTGTTATGGAGTTGTCAACTCTTTTCTGATTCCATTATTTTTGCAAAAATTCCAAAATTCTTTCGATGTGAATACTCTTCCTCAGTCTGTTCTCAAGGCTTTTAATGAAAAACAACTATGTTTTTCTGCATCAGCTTTAAACTGAGTAAAAACTGAAAATGCTTATGATTTTTTAGCCAAAAAATATACCCACATCATTCTGCTGTAATCATCAACAATTAAAATAAAATATCTTTTCTTATTAAAAGTTTTTGTTTGAGTCGGTCCACATATGTCTGCATGGACCACTTTCAATGGAGCTCCTGCTCTCCAGGATGACTCTGAAAATGGCAATCTATGTAATTTTCCATAGATACACCCTTCACATATTTTTCTTTCTTCATTTATTGATGGTAGTCCAATTACTATACATTTCTGATTCATCAACTTCAAACTTTGAAATTTAAATGCCCAAATCTTAAATGCCACAAATAGGATTTATCAAAATTTTCAGAACTTAAGGCATAATTTTCACATGATGGCATGACCATAGGAAAAACCTTATTTGGGGTCATTTTCACCTTGGTCATAGTCTGTCAATTTTCTTGTCAATCTCTGTTGAAATTGACTGAATACCCTTTTTCCATCACTTGTCCAACACTTAAAAGACTTTGAGTCCAGCCAAGAACATAAAAAACATCATGAATGAATTTAGGATTACCTCCTTTTGATTTTACAACAATTACTCATTTTCCTTCAACATTTTGGAGCTTGCCATCACCGAGAATAACTTGAGAAGTGACTTTTTCATCTAAGTTAACAAAAATGCTACGATTTCCTATCATATGATTGCTAAAACCACTATCCATATACCAAACATCATGTGAATTTTGTTGAATATTCTTGCAATAATAAAACATGTCTTGTATAATTATTTTTTTCAAAGAAATGTATTTTCACTGTTCTGTATTTGAATGATTGGGGTTTCCACATTTTTGACATTTATATCGGCAATCTCTTGATTTATGCCCTGATTTTTTACAAATAATACCGTAAGATTCAGATTTACCTTTTTTATCTTGATTTCTGCAACTATTGCAATTATTTCTTCCTCTTCCTTGGCCGCTGGAAAAGTTGCCTTCCACGACCTCTTTGATAATTTTGAAATGCCCCCTTTCTCGATTTACTTCAATATTTTTCTTTTCTAAAATTATGACTTTCGACTGAAAAGCTTGTTCCATATTCTGATTTGAAAATCCGCTCATTCTTTGCTCATGTGCTTCAACAGACCCACTTAACTCTTGTAATGAAAATTTTGATAAATCTTTTGACACTTTTATAGCTGCTACAACATGATCAAACTTTGCAGGCAAGCTTCTTAAAAAATTTTGAACAATTTTTTTTATCAAGAATATCATCTCCGTAACAACTAATCTAATTTATTTTTCCAGCAACTCTAGTAAAGAAGTTCTGAACAACTTCACTATCATCATCAAATTATCGAATTCTCTCCATAAATTTTGGAGTTTGATAGAAATCACTTTTTCAGATCCCTGAATTCATTGTTTAAAATATCCCAAACTTCTTTTGATTTTGAAGCAATTTTTATTATAGGAAAGATAGATTTACTTACAGCATGTTGGATGAAGTGGAGGGCTTTTCCATCTCTTTTTTTATTTTTATTTTTTCATTCTGCTTTGCCTGCAACAACGAATCAAGTGCAGCTGCATCTTTTGGAACTGAATACCTTCTTCAACAATATCCCACAAATTTTGTGAGATAAAGAGTCTTCATTTGGAGACTCCATGAGTCGTAATATTCTCCATCTAGAATGGATATTAGGTTTTGGGTATAATTCATACTTGAGGTTGATGCCATAGGTAAAGGCTTTTTTTTTTTTTGGAAGCACAAATCAGGCTCTGATACCAAATGTTAAAAATTTGTGGAAGTGTTGATATATTAATTTGTTTAGAAAATAGCAAAGAATGATAGTAGAAATGAAGCGGAAACAGTAATAACTCAAAGGATTTCTCTATTACATACGAAATAGAAAATAACATGGGCTACAATAAACTAGTAGGGTCTTGAAGACCACACTCGCTTTTGACAGCTTATGGCTATTTCTTTTTACATCTCACTTTGATCTTCTTTCGATTGCTTTAAACCCATGCATATCATGCTTATTTATAGAGCATTGAACCACCATACTATGGGACTAGATTAGTCCACAAGTTTTTTGACTTTGTTGTGCTCCACTTTGCTTCATCGCAAAGTAATATTCGTACCACTAATTTGCACCATCACACTTCATCGCTTAAGGTGGTAAACTAGGTATACTAAGTAAAGTTTGTTTGTTTTACACCCACTGATTACAAGAGAATGTTCTACATAGAGTGAGGCGATGATGGTAGAATTGTGTGGAAGATGGAGTGACGGTAAGAAAGAGTTATAAAGAGAGACAAATTATGTTTCAACATAATTTATTTGACGATGGACGATTTATCGAAGCTTAATTGGATCCTTAATTTATCTGACTAACACAAGGTCAAATGTTGTGCATGCAATCAATATTTGTTCCAGGTTCATGAATGAACCAAGTAAACTGCATTTTACTGCAGCAAAAAGGATTTTGAGATATATTCAAGGAACAAAGAAAAACAATATCAAATATGTTTCTGAAAATGATACTAATCTTGTTGGATTTTTTGATAGTGACTGGGCAAGTTCTATTGATGATCGGAAAAGTACTTCCGGCTATATATTCTGCATAGGTACAAAAATCATATTGTAGTCATCAAGGACGCAAAATACGATTACTCTATTTTGTTAGTAGAAGCGAACTATGTCTCAACAACAAGCGTAGCATGTAAAGCTGTTTGGCTCAAAAGAATTTTATCAACTTCCAGCAAAAGCAAAATTCTCCTACAATAATTTTCTGTGATAACATGTCAGCCATTGCAATGACAAAAATTCCAATATTTCACTATCGATCAAAGCACATAGAAATACATCATTTCATTAGGGAGTTGACAGAAAAAATAGAGCCAAAATTCATCAACGCAAATGACTGACCAGCTTGCAGACATCTTCATGAAGACAATTTCAGCTGACAAATTTATCCAGTTCAGAGAAGCAATGAGAGTGACAAATTAAGGGGGATGTTGAAAAATAATTTCTCTCTAGAACTCTTTCACACCACTCCATCTTCCACACAATTCTACAATCATCGCCTCACTATATGTAGAACATTTTCTTGTAATCAATTGGTGTAAAACAAACTTTACTTAGTAATCCTAATACACAACCTTAAGCGGCGAAGTATGACAGTGCAAATTGGTGGTACGAATATTACTTTGTGATAAAGTAAGGTGGAGCACAACAAAGTCAAGAAGCTTGTGGACTAATCTAGTCCCATAGTATGTTTGTTCAATAGTCTATAATTAGGCATGATATGCATGGGTTTAAAGCAATCGAAAAAAGATCAAAGTGAGATGTAAAAAAAGATATCCAAAAGCTGTCAAAGGCGAGTGTGGTCTTCAAGACTATACTAGTTCATTGTAGCCCTTGTTATTTTCTATTTCGTATGCAACAGTGAAATCCTTTGAGTTAATATTGCTGCCTCTTCACTTCTACTATCATTCTTTGCTATTATAGCAATGCTTCCGTAAATTCCAACAGTATTGGCGGTGACTTAAATGTCATCCGATGGATCCACGAGAAACAAGAACCACAACCTTACTTGTTGTATGTTGGCCTTCCCCGAGTTCATCCATAGAGATGGTCTCGTTGAGATCCCTTTCCCATGGCCCAATTTCAGCTGGCCTATTCATGCCTCAAGGCCCTCCCTCTCTAAGCTAGAATGCTCCTCATCTCCCCTGCATGAGATGCGTATTCCAAGGTTCTCACTCCTTCGCTCTACAGAAACTTAGCCTATCCTATTAAACACCTCTTCATGGTCGATAGGCAAAAGGCCCATTAAATTCGAACTGTCTTGGCTCATGGAGCCAATCTCTCCTCACTAGTCCCCCAATGGTGGGACTCCAGAATTCAAGGACGGGCTAGTTCCGCCTAATGAAGAAGCTCCAGTTGCTTAAGGGCCAACTAATTCATTGGAGCAGAGAACTTCCAGGCAACTTTAGGTCCACCAAAGCAGAGACTTTAGCTTGCATCCAGGAATTGGATCCTTGGAAGAAGGCAAAAAATATGACCATCGACGAACGAAGCAGAAGTAACCAAGCCAAGAAGGATTACCAATTAGTTATCAAGAAAGAGGTCTTCTAGTACCAAAGGTCTAGGCTCAAGTGGTTAAATTGTGGAGACCACAACAGTAAGTGTTTCCATATGACTGCAAACCTAAGGCACAGGGAGAACATAATAACCCAAATGTCTGTCTGAAGCCATACCTATCACCAACCCAAGGAGGCAAAAAGAGTCATCCTAAAATTCTTTATGAAACTTTTCTCAATGTTGCCTTCCCCAAACTGTCCATGGCTGATTTCACCTTTCTTCTCCTCCCCAGGGCAAGGTTGATTGGCTTGAAAGACCTTTCTCTGAGGAGGAGATTGTTAAAGCCATTAAAGACTTGGATCAAGAAAATGCCCTAGGTCCAAACGGTTTCCCTATTGCCCTGTTCAGTACTTTATGGGACTCCATGTGGCACGACATTTTAAATTTCTTCAGTGAGTTACATGAGAGAGGTGCAATTCATAGAGCCATGTATGCCACCTTCCTGGCCCTGGCTCCAAAGGAAGAGGGAGCCACAGATCTTAAAGACTTTAGACCCATTCGCCCCTTGAACAACTCCTATAAAATTTTAGCAAAGGTCCTTGCCTCTAGTCTTAAGGAGATCCTTAACTAGGTTATCTCACCCAACCAAAGGCCTTTCGTTATGGATAGGCAAATCTTGGATGGTGCATTTATTGCAAACGAGTGCATACACTAGAGACATATCTTCAAAACACTTGGGGTTGTAGTGAAGATTGACTTTGAAAAGGCTTATGACCATGTCGATTGGGCTGTGCTCGACAAGGGCATGACCAAAATGGGCTTTGGGCCGAAATGGAGGCAGTGGACCACAGGCTGTATCTCTAGTCCCAGGTTCTCGGTCCTAATCAATGGAGCCCGCAAGGCTAGGGTGTTTTGTGATAAATTTCCCTAAAAAGTAACATGTTCTCCATTTGTTTCCCATTTACTTTTTAAATGTATTATTCATGCACTTTTCAGAATTTCTTTTTTCGAAATATCTTCCATAATTATATCATGAGCTATTTTCACAACTCATTTGCCATTACCATTTTATTGTCTAACAACCATGTTTGAAACCCCTGAATTTCAACCACAGTTCAACCACAAAACATAAGCAAAAGAACACAATTTGAGCCCCAGATGTGTAAATTACCATCTATAAAGGAATATTTTCACCTCTCAAAGCAAATAAATAAATAATATATATCACACTCCATTAATATAAAAATGAAGCATCAAGAAAAGCAATGAACTCTACTTTTTATCAATTTGTAGAAAAAGAGGTAATATTCTGAGTTTTAAATTTCATCATAAGCCTTTCTAACAATCTAGCAATGGTAGAACCCATTCCAAGAAAAATTGAAATTAAACGTGCCCCACACTCAAAGAAGCGCTACTGCTTAGCAATGACTTGGGTTACATTTTGGGCATGTAAAGGAGGGCACAGGTAATGCGTATTTACTTTTGGAGTTATTTAAAATGAACAATGAATCATAAACCAATAAGCCTAGTTTCAAATAACTTAATAATCAAATTATCCCTTATGATAAATAATTAACTAACAGAATCCTGATATTCATATACAAGCATGGCCAAAATCAGACCACATGTGTGCAATTCAAGTGTGTATGTGTGTGTGTGTGCGTGTGTGTGTGTGAGAGAGAGAGAGAGAGGCGCCTGAGGAGTTAAAATTCACATGCTATTTCTTAGAATAGCAGAGCAGCAACAAATGACTTAATGCCAACCTAGAAGGAGAGAAATGATCCCCACACTAAATTCGTCACATCCATAGGGAAGATTGTTGATGGATATATCTGTGGACTACAGGTTCCAACATAGCAAGCATCTCAAATATGGTCCAATCCCATACATTTCAAAAATCTCTTCTATTCGATAAACTTTAACACCAATATGGTTCATGGAACTAAATGGAAAACTAATTAAGCTACTAGAGATATAACCATGCATCTCCTTGGAAGCAAAAATTAACAGAGATAAAGATTACATACAGCGACCTACAGGCAACACTCAGCCACCACTTAGCCCAATAAAATATCAACAAACACTAAACCAAAAATAAAAAATAAAATATAAAAACGAAATAAAAACTCACCAAGAGCTGGAGTCTGGAACACTGCTAATGCAGTTGTGTCATTAACCCAACGTATGACGACTCCCTGATCCCTAAAACCTTCAAAAGCCTTTTCTAAATATGTGGTTGTTGTTTTGGGGGAGAACCCACCAAGCACAAGAACATGATTAGTGCCATATTTTACTGGAACACAAGGAGCACCTGTAGAGAAGAAAAGGCGATATTGCATCCATTGGATCTTTGAATATAATCCTTGGAAAACAAAATTAAAACTACAAACATCAACATTACTCTTGGTAGATTATGATGACTTATATTATTTCTTTTTATAAGAAATATTTCTTTTGGTAACCAATTTTTTTGTATTTGATATCCAATATAATTATTAAGCAGTTGAAAATAGATTTAGTACCACAATTGTGATACTTGTATTTGTTAGTATGGATAGTTGGATATGCAGCCGGGTGGTGCACCGCAGCAGTAATAACATGATTTACTACAATGCTTTCCATTTTTTGGAAATATAGACTATGAAGAGTGTGTCTGAATCGTAGTTCCTGGAGTTCATTCATAATTGGAACTAGAGTCTCCATCATCGACATCCCACCAGTGTCTGACATTACGTGCTGAGTATGTTTATGGAATTAACTGCCTTTAACATAATGCAACAAGTACACCAAAAAAAAAAAAAAGCAACAAAACCCCACAAAGAGACTTACAATTCCTACTAGAAGCATCCTCTTGATCTCGGCAGGTCCCTTCCTCGTCAAAAGTAGAGTTATCAGAAAAGTTATTTTGTTGTTCACTATATAATACATTCTGATTATACATGAAAGCTCCTCTGCCACGTCGTTTTAGAGGTTGGCCCTTATCATTTTCCTTTTCCTTGGGTAGGTTTACACATTTTTCATTTTCCAACTTCAGAGTTGATAACTCGGGCAATGGTGAAATAGAAGAACGACTTGAAGCCTGGTCTGCAATAGCTTCCCAATCTGGTTTTTCACCACATTTACCATAAACATCAATAAACCTGATATGGGATCATCCAAGTCAAAAAGCTTCCAGATATAGCAAAAATGCACTCTAAAAGGCATAAATAATTCTCAAATCTATAGCATCAACGAGCATCACAAACCAAGAGAAAAACCTGAAGAGGTTGGTGTGTGCATGCGTCTCATAAGCAAATAAGACACCCCTACCATGTGTAGATGATAATTATAATGTTTCACCACGTTTATCATAAACTTCAATAAACCTGATATGAGATCATCGAAGTCAAAAAGCTTCCAGATATAGCAAAAATACATTACAAAAGGCATAAATAATTATCAAATCTATAGCATCAACGAGAATCACAAACCTAGGGAAACCTGAAGAGCTTGGTGTGTGCACATCTCATAAGAAAATAAGAGACCACCAGCATGTGTAGATGGTAATTATAATGTTTTCCTTATGACTCTCTCAGGCCACTTGATCTTTTTAAAAAAGGTTAAAATAGAGAGAACATTCTACAGGAATTAAACAATTATTTGAAACCCCACATACATATAGAAACCATCGACTCAAACAAAATCAACAAACCCTATCATGGAAGCCACAATTTGATGTCTTGCAATCATAATTTAGTGGAGCTCAAGTGTCTCTCTAAAATAGTGAACTCTGCATATTGTATTTCATGTCATGTCAAAGGACAAGGTCAAGTGCAATACAACAGGATGAGATCACTTAGGGAATCACTCAACCAAGAAGACTAGACACTACAACTTATCGTTGATATGTGGTTGACAACAGTATCTTTTAGTGGAAATACAAGGAACTGCAAATTTTATTTGGAATCAAGTCACTAGTGCTTCCTAGTTGCCACTACTTCGCATGGAAGGGAAATAATCCAATCTGCCATCACTAGGTACATAATATATATGTCCAAATTCGTAACTATTCTTAGATGGAAAGGAACGCCTCACAAGGATGCATATATATGATGTCACTGAACTCAATATTTCATTAAGAGGACTTTAGAAATTTTTATGAAACATTTCTAGATAGTTTTGTTTGGAAGACCTTAAAGAATGCAATGGACACCTATGAGGGCTTTAAATTCCTGTATGTGGTAAATAGTGAGGAGTTGAACACAATATACTCTCTGGATAGGGTTCTGTATAGCACTAAAGAGTCAGTAAAGACAACACTGAGAATTAATTTGACTTAACATTCCTTATTGTTGGGTTATTCACCACAAGAGTAATGTACAACTCAGTAGCCCACTAATACAGCAATCACAAAAGGTTATGTCCATGGTAAGGCTGAAGCTATCAATGAATCTAATATTTTATTAACAAACAATGCAAGTAATATCTTTTTGCATAGAAGGTGCATTGGCCATCCAATGGCATATCGATGCTATTCTGACCTAAATCCCAGCTATGTTACAAGGACATGGATATGAGAATCTGTGTTTGGCTCAGATTCGAAGAATCTGTCTCACCAGACTATATTTCGCAAAGTCAAGAATGACACATATATACAAATCCATAAAACATGTAAGTGTCTATGTGTAGTCATACATAAAACAAATTTGTCACTTCTAATAACATCATCAACAAAAAAAAAAAATTGTCACTACAAATCAAAGACACTCGTGTCCACATCACAAGAGACATTCACCCATGTGTTCTTTGCAAAATGAACATGTAAATCATGTTATGCATACACATGTTACAAGGAAAATGAACACATGTTATCCTGTTTGTCCAATCTGTGGATTGGTGTCAACATAGCAGACACACCATCTATGCAAATATGTCCAATCTGTGGATTGGTGTCAACATAGCAGACACACCATCTATGCAAATACAATGGGCAAATTCCTTCGCCACACGTCGACATGGAATTCCGTGTTTTATGCATTGGTGTGTCAAATTCTCCTGAATGCATGCAACATGCATGTTGTTGTTACATAGGATCCAAGCAGTGTGTCATCAAAGAAAGTGTTTTTTCCTTTCAGATGGTTCATATAATCATATTTTTATATCTTAATCAACTTTTATATTTGGTTACAGTTATATATAAATAATATTAATATATTCAATATTTTCAAACTCGCAACAGTGTTTGCAAATTTGGTCAAAATAAAATTCAACTTTCTCAAGTAGCAATTGCTTCATCATCACAGTTCATTGTAGCAATAACAGCATAGTAAGATGCAAAAAAACAGGAGCCTACAAAAGAAACATATTAGAGCAAAATAGGTTTAAGGATTTAACATTTATTTATGATATAAATAAGTGCAAAAGAAGGTACATTGTCAATTAATTTGTTCACAGGTTCTTGGAAGTTTGTACCAATTAAAAGTGATTTTTTTAAATTTAAATTTTAAAATTTCCCTTAACTCATTACAGGCAAGTAAGGAAGAAGGAAGAAACAACTGGAAATACCATCAACTTTGAAACTAGAAATTGAAAGCACTGATGTAGTAAAGGAGTGAGTTGATGAGGCTGGAATGATCCTAATTGAGTAGAGATGGAAAAGAGCTTGCAGACAAAGCGCACATGACGAAAAGGGCAATATAGAAATTCAGTGGGCAACAAGGACAATCATGATAAGGTCGATGAAGCTGATATTGACAACAAGACAAGAAAGAGAATGATTCTTAGGGAGATGAAGTTAACAATAAGAGTTTAAAATAAGAATCTACTGATTATAACTATTAACCTGACTTTAACCAAATTCTAAAGTCATCTTGAATTCTAGAGTGATTAAGAATTACTCTCATTTGTTACATAATAATTGCGAATCTGATAGTAAAGACAAAAAGGGTGATGAAGCTGATATTGACAAGAAGACAAGAAAGAGAATGATTCTTAAGGAGATGAAGTTAAGGGTTTAAAATAAGAATGTGCTGATTATAACTATTGACCTGACTTTACCCAAATTCTAAAGTCCTCTTGAATTCTAGACTAATTAAGAATTACTCTCATTTGTGATTATCATAGATGAATGCGAATGGTTTGTCGTCCTTTGTTCCACAATAATTGCAAATCTGATAGAGAAATTGTGAAAATGATTTAAAATATCTTTTACTATCATGCATAATGTGAACACTTAATTGGTTATAAGCCACGTATGAAATATTGCTTTTTCTTTAGAAACGTGCCCTCTTCTCTTCATTTTCTTAAGTTTTCATATTTCCCATCAGTTTTCTTTTTATTTTACCTCAAATCTTCTCCCAAAGTGACTAAAGCACCAAATAATTTATCTTATACATGCACATCAAAATAGGCTCTAAAGCAAATCTGAAAAACATTTTCATATTGACATTAACTATACTACTACAAAAGGAATCTAAACATTAATATAGTGTGTACCACTTATTCTGGATGCCATAATGGCCAAAGAGTAGTTCAATTAACAATATACAAGGGTGTTTGAATCTCTTGATGGATAGTAATCTACAAGTAACAAGGATATGAATCTCTTGATGGATAGCAATTTACAAGTAACAACCTTGTGCAAGTTTTTTCTTCGTGGTTTAGTCTTAGTTTCAGAAAATCTTGCACTTAGGATGGTGCAGGTAATCTGGAATCTCGTATCCTAGCCATTCCATACACTAAACCAAGCATGCAGTGTTTCCCCACTCCATAAAGTAGAGATTTATTGAGGTATACACCAATTTGTGGGTGTGCCAAACTATTTACACTATTACTTCCCTCTCAATAATGAGCACGCCATTATTTTAGAGAAACAAAAGAAGACAACAAAATAATCTTGTAATTCACATAATACAATTAAACCAATGTTAAAACAGAGTTTTGGGAAGAAGTTCAAAGAGAAAACACCCCAACAACCCTGTAACATAAGCATTTTCTTCAATACTCATAAAGCAAATTAAAAAATTGATTCTGCAAAGTAAACGCAACAACTCAAAGGCACTCACGAAAAGAAGTTAAAATACAATGCGAGCAGTTTATCAATTCTATTGAAATTTGAGAAAGAGAGAAAAACAAGAATCCCTTCTACATGCCATAATGGGCGAAGCCTGACATGAAAGAAAACCAGTTCATGGACCAACAAGGGAAAATAAATCCAATTTAGAAACTGGAAAAGGAACCCAATTTAGATTCAATTACATTAAACAAAGAAATATCAAAATCAAGAAATACCATCATCAGAAGAAGCAGATTCATGAAGCGAACCACCGTGAACCTCCTCAATACTCAACGTCTCAGCCTTCTCCTGAATCCTATTTAATCAAAAGTCGTAAATTATATATCAAAAAACTCTATAAATAAGTAACTTGAGAGAGAGAGAGACCATTCTTTCGGGCCCTTTTGTCAGAGACCATCAAATACAGAGATAGTTCAGAAACCCCCAAGGATTTATTTTTTAATACCCAAAACAAAATGGAAAGAAATACGAAAAGAAATCCAAAAAGAGGATTGAGAAAGAGACAAGGGGAATGAGGAACTCATAATTCAATTGAAGACCCACCTAACTGCATCAATAAACGAAAGATACAAGAATCAGAAAAAAAGGAAAAAAAACGAAAAAGAGAGAAAGTTACCTAAGATGATTACTCTTGTGTTCTTGTCGTCTTTCGGCTCTCTGTTTAATAAGAAGGGATCGATTGAGCAAAGAATCATAAGCAAGAGAGAGTCCCTTTGAAGAATACAAATCGCCCAAATCTTTAAGAACAGAGGCAAGACGGAGATCAGAAGAAGAATTCTCAAAAGCTTCAAACTTGGTAACTAATAACTCAAGATATTTTATTGCCCCATCAATGTCTCCGCGGTCCACCAATTCCTCAACAGCAATGCCCCAAGTCTCACCCTCCATTGCTCTCTCTCTCTACTTCTTGAACGTCGCCACTTTCTACTTCTTGGACTTTGTTTGCACAGAGTGACTCAGAATAAAAGATTACTCAAGAACGCACGCATCCTGGCGAGGAATGGTGCTGCGCGCAATTTATTGCAAGTGCCGAAAGATTTGATACTTCTGCAAGAGTATACTATTGAGCTACTCTTTCTGGAGAAACTCACGCTATAGATGCTTTTAGATGGCAAATTTTAGAGATGTATATCTAGGGGGAAAGATTTGATACTTATGTGGAAGTCTATATTTTCCCTATCCGGCCATTTAATTTAGATCAAGTAAGTCATTGACTGTTTGATAAAAATAAAATATTTCAGAGTATTTTATTTTTAGTTTTTTTCTATAAATTATATGAATATGAAATTTGGTAGGTGCTAAATAAGGCGCACCTAAAGATAATATAAAAAATTATTTTTAATAAAATAAAATGACCAGAATACCTCTGAAACTTTCAAAGGTATTTTAGTTATTTTATTTTATCGAGAATTTTGGTTTTATATTTTTTGTAGATGCGAGTTTAAGAGAAGAGTAGACGCTCAAAATTTGGTGTCAAAAGTTTACGTAGAAAATAAAAATAAAATAGTGTAGTGGCGTGACATTGCAATTGAATCCATCGAAGCCGTTCATTCTGATCTAACTGGTAGATAAGGGAAAGTATCTAATTATTATATCTTAGGAGAAGTATAAAAAGCTTGCCCATCTGTAGGACCCTACAACTAACCTCAAAGAGAAAATTAGAAATAAAAAATTAATTCTCACTCTCTCTCATCGTCATCATAGAGCTCATCCCATCTATTTGGAGTCATTCTGCTCTATCAAGGGCCATGCTCTCTGTAAAACCATATGTCCCCACATCTTTTCTCATTACTTCCATCTATATCCTTTTGGACCTTCTCCTTACTCGTTTAGAACCTTTTACTTGAAGCAAATCACACACTGGAGTTGTTTTGGATATGTGCTACATACGGCTCACCTAAATCTACTTTCTCTCATCTTGTTGTCGATTGGAGCCACCTCTAAGTTTCCTCAAACATATTCATTTTGAATTCTATCTTTTCTTGTCTTACCACTTATCGATCTCAATATTATCATATATGTCATACTTATCCTAGAGGTATGTTGTTTCTTGATCACTCAACATTTTGTCCCATAAAACAAAGCCAATCTCTCATTTGTCTTATAGAACTTCTCCTTCAGTTTCAATGGTATGTGTTATCACATAAACTTTGCTTGCACCAGCTCTACTTCACCCACTTAGCACTAATTCTATGTGCAATATTTTTCTCATTCACTCTATTTTCCTCGATTATTGATACAAAATATCGAAAAGACTCTCTTTAAAGTATTTTTTGGTCATCAATCTTAACTAGTTCTTCGTTTCTACCCATTTTATGAATAAACTTATATTCTATAAATTTTGTCTTAGTCCGGCTAATTTTAAAGCCTTTAACTTCTAAAGCATCCTTCCAAAGTTGTAACTTTACATTGATGTTTTTTCTAATATCATCAATCAAAATTATGTCATAGGCAAACAACATACAACATAATACCTCAACTTGTACGTGCCTACTTAATTCATCCATAACTAAAACAATGAGATATGGGTCAACTTTGACCCCTACTGTAGGCTTATTGTCATTAAAAACTGACTTGCCTCTCCACTAATTGTCCGCATACTAGTTAGTGCTCCCTTATACATTACTGCTCACCTTATCAATATAGCATTTGGATACTCATTACTTTTCCAACACCACCAAATTAAATATCTAAATACCCTATTGTAAGCTTTTACTAAAATAATAAAAGGCCATATGGAGGTCTTTTCCTTTGTGCTTGAACTTCTCAATCAGTTGCTTAAGTAAGAAAATAACCTCAATTGTTAACTTCCCTGGCATAAAATTGAATTGATTCTCTAATACATCTGTTTCATACCTTAGTTGCTGCTCAATCACTCTCTTCCACAACTTCATAATATGGCTCAGAAGTTTGATCTCGTAATCATTCACGCAATTTTGTATATCTCATTTGTTCTTGTAACAATACTTTTATATCATTCATATGACATTTTTTTGTTTTCAACACCTTGTTGAAAGGCTATGTTAGCCCGCACATATTATATATCCAATTTACTTCCAAATCTCTATCGGGATACCATCTAGTCCTAAAGTCTTTTCTTGCTTTATTCTCCTAAAAGCTTCTTTCCCTTCAATATCCTAATCTTGTGAGTATATATATCACCTCCGCCCTCATTTATGTCAAATGTTCCTCCTAGCGTTGTGCTATCATTATATTCATTATTTAACCATTTTTTAAAAATAAACGCTCTACCTTTTGTTGACCTCGTCATCCTACACCAAGACATTTGAACATCACTATTAATACATTTAATATGGTCTAGATCGCTACACTTTAACTCTCATTTTTGCTAGTTTGAGGACTGTTTATTGTATAGATTATTATATGCTTTAAGTTAACTCTTATTTACTATTTTCTCAGCACTTTTTTAGCATATTTATATTCTTCTAAATTTTGATCATTTCTATTAGATTGTCAAGTTTATAACATGATCTTTTTCGCTAATGCCCTTATGAATCTTGTCACTCCACCATCAAGTTTCCTTATCAAAATTTTTTTTTCGACTTTCTTAATTATCACTCTATATGTGCATAAAAAAAAATGATATATTAAGATTGAAAAGGAATGGTCTAATGCTTAGCGAAAAAGATCTAGGTGTTGAAGAGCTCAAAATCCAAAACTTTTCTTTAAAAATAATCTAATAATACTTCAATAAATCCCAAACTATTCAATAAAGAAAAAAATCTTCCAAGTTGCTAGTTTATTCAAGGGAGTTATTTTAGAGTGTTCCTATGGGACCGTGATGTATTAATTACCAATAAGGGTTTCCTAAGGCATGTAATGTACTCCTGTAGGTGTAGATTGTAGACTTACTTTTTCAAGTTAAAACACAAGCAAATTGGTTTGTAGGGAAATTATGAAGCCATCATGGAGGTATGCAATTCTGGTCGGTTGACCTGTTGGGACATGCACTGCATCATGCTTCTAGACCTAGCACGTTGGGTCTAGGTTCTGAAGTATGGACCTAAACGTTACTTGGGTAGGTATTATATTGTATTATCCTTCCTCAAAAGAGTAGTACCCGTTATTGAAGAAGACTATTAGTGGTTTTTCAAGCATAGAATCATAGAATCACAGTGATTTTGGACTCGTAGAATCATTTTCTAACACTTTTTCCTAATGGCTTATTTCTCATGTTTTTCTTCTTTTTTTTTTTTGGAGAGGAGGGGTTGGTGGGGGTGGGGGTGGGGGTTGGGGGGCGAGAAATCAAAATAAATATCACATGAACAGTTCTTAAATAGCCATAGAGAAGAGGTTGGTGGGGGTGGGGAAGAAATCAAAATAAATATCACATGAACAGTTCTTAAATAGCCATAGTCATTGATAAGGGAACACTAGCAAAGTAAGAATGAAAGGCATTACAAAATCAGGAGTGCGAGCATGCAACACCACGACTTCATTTATAGAAACCACTGCTTTGGCCAAATAATCTTCAGGCATATTGGCCTCTCTATAAGCATGTTAACACTTCCATTGTTGATCAATGACATATGCAAGCTTAGATATACAATTAGAGGCTAAGCCTTTGGCAAGGGAACACTAGCAAAATTAGATAGAATGAAAGGCATTACAAAATCAAGAGGGCGAGCATGCAACACTGTCACGGCATTCATAGAAACCACTGCTTTGGCCAAAACATCTATAGGTATATTGGCCTCCCTATATGCATGTTAACTCTTCTATGGCTGATCAGTGAAAGTTATAAGCTTAGATATACAATTAGATAAAATTAAGAACAATCTTCAAGGAGGCATACAATGATGACTCATAAAATCAACAAGAAGCTTGAAGTCACTTTCATAACAAGAAGTACACAATTCGACTCCATTGCCAATGAAATGCCCCTCTTAAGTGCTATTTAAGAACTGTTCATGGCTATTTAAGAACTGTTCAGCTGTGCTATTTCAGCTGTGCTATTAGAATTGGTACCAAACAAAATCGCAAAGGCTGCAATGAATCCACCTGCATTATTCTGATACTTCCCCCACAACCAGCACTAACTAGATTCTAGCTAAAAACCCTATCAATGTTAAGTTTGAAAAAGCCAAAAAGAAAAGGCAGCCCCGCCACCTGAATATGAACTTGAGGGGAGAGAGGGGGTTACCACATTCCAATGAAGGTTGAAGTTAGACATTGTATTGATTCAAAAGAATGGTAGGCCCAACTTTTAACTTTAGCCAACGATCTAACCCAATGTAAAATATGCTTTAAGAGAGACTCCCTAAGTGTATTTCCTCCACCATGGACTCGAGAATTGCGCTCCATCCAAAGACTTCATATAGTAATGGCAAACACATAATTCTAAACAAATTGAATGCAAAGTTAATACGTTTGGCTATCATGGTCATTGTGGTCTACTCAAGGGAGAAACCCTTTTCAAATCTACTCAAAATAGATCTCTATATAAATTTCGAATACAAGCATGGCACCATGATATGGTCTGAGAGCGACTCCTCTTGTAAATACAAGGGGTTAATGGAGACCGAGGCTAATTCCCTCGACTGAATCAAAATAAATAGTACATGAACAGTTCTTAAATAGCCATAGCCCTTGGCAAGGGAACACTAGCAAAG
Source organism: Amborella trichopoda (assembly GCF_054954075.1). Taxonomy (NCBI): domain Eukaryota; kingdom Viridiplantae; phylum Streptophyta; class Magnoliopsida; order Amborellales; family Amborellaceae; genus Amborella; species Amborella trichopoda. Next base: position 8,217,611 of record NC_142346.1, read on the forward strand.
TTAGATATAAAGAAAGGCATTACAAAATCAGGAGGCGCGAGCATGCAACACCGTCACTTCATTCATAAAAACCACTGCTTTGGCCAAAGAATCTACAGGCATATTGGCCTCCCTATAAGTGTGTTAACCCTTCCATTGTTGATCAATGAAAGATACAAGCTTAGATATACAATTAGAGGCTATGCCTTTGGTAAGGGAACACTAGCAAAATTAGATAAAATGAAAGGCATTACAAAATCAAGAGGGCGAGCATGCAACACCGTCACTGCAGCCATAGAAATCACTGCTTTGGCCAAAGAAACTATAGGTATATTGGCCTCCCTATAAGCGTATTAACCCTTTTATTGCTTATCAGCGAAAGTTGCAAGCTTAGATATACAATTAGACAAAATTAAGCACAATCACCAAGGAGGTCTGCAATGATGACTCATAAAATCAACAAGAAGCTTGAAGTCACTTTCATAACAAGAGGTACACAATTCAACTCCATTGCTACTGAAATGCCCCTCTGAATTTAGTTGTGTTATTAGAATTGGTACCAAAGAGAATCGAAAAGGCTGCAATGAATCCACTTGCATTATTCTGATACTTCCCCCACAACCAGCACTAACTAGATTCTAGCTAAAAACCCTATCAATGTTAATTTTGAAAAAGCCAAAAAGAAAAGGCAGCCACGCCACCTGAATATGAACTTGAGGGGAGAGAGGGGGTTACCACATTCCAATAAAGGTTGAAGTTAGACGTCGTATTGATTCAAAGGAATGGAAGGCCCAATTTTTAACTTTAGCCAACGATCTAGCCAAATGTAAAATGCGCCTTAAGAGAGACTCCCAAGGTATATTTCCTCCACCATGGACTCGAGAATTGCGCTCCATCCAAAGGCTTCATATAGTAATGGCAAACACACAATTCTAAACAAATTGAATCTAAAGTTAATACGTTTGGCTATCATGGTCATTGTGGTCTACTCAAAGGAGAAACCCTTCCTAAATCTACTCAAAATAGATCTCTATATAAATTTCGAATATAAGCATTGCGCCATGAAATACAAGGGGCTAATGGAGACCAAGGCTAATCCCCTCGACTAAATCAAAATAAATATTACATGAACAATTCTTAAATAGTCATAGGCATTGGCAAGGGAACACTAGCAAAGTTAGATTGAATGAAAGGTATTACAAAATCAGGAGGGTGAGCATGCAACACCGCCACTTCATTCATAGAAACCACTGCTTTGGCCAAAGAATCTACAAGCATATTGGCCTCCCTATAAGCGTGTTAACCCTTCCATTGCTGATCAATAAAAGATACAAGCTTAGATATACAATTAGAGGCTAAGCCTTTGGCAAGGGAACACTAGCAAAATTAGATAAAATGAAAGGCATTTCAAAATCAAGAGGGCGAGCATGCAACACTGTCACGGCATTCATAGAAACCACTGCTTTGGCCAAAACATCTATAGGTATATTGGCCTCCCTATATGCATGTTAACTCTTCTATTGCTGATCAGTGAAAGTTGTAAGCTTAGATATACAATTAGATAAAATTAAGAACAATCTTCAAGGAGGCATGCAATGATGACTCATAAAATCAACAAGAAGCTTGAAGTCACTTTCATAACAAGAGGTACACAATTCAACTCCATTGCCAATGAAATGCCCCTCTTAAGTGCTCGGAATTCAATTGTGTTATTAGAATTGGTACCAAACAGAATCGCAAAGGCTGCAACGAATCCCCCACAACCAGCACTAACTACATGCTAGCTAAAAACCCTATCAATATTAAGTTTGGAAAAGCCAAAAGGAAAAGGCAGCCACGCCACCTGAATATGAACTTGAGGGGGGAGGGGGGGTTACCACATTCCAATGAAGGTTGAGGTTAGACGTTATATTGAATCAAAGGAATGGAAGGCCCAATTTTTAACTTTAGTCAACGATCTAACCCAATGTAAAATGCGCCTTAAGAGAGACTCCCTAGGTGTATTTCCTCCACCATGGACTCGAGAATTGCGCTCTATCCAAAGGCTTCATATAGTAATGGCAAACACACAATTTTAAACATATTGAATCTAAACTTAATCCATTTGGCCATCATGGTCATTATGGTCTACTCAAGGGAGAAACCCTTCCCAAATCTTCTCAAAATAGATCTCTATATGAATTTCGAATACAAGCATTACGCCATGATATGGTCTGAGAGCTCCTCCTCTTATAAATACAAGGGGCTAATGGAGACCAAGACTAATCCCCTCGACTGAAATAACGACCTAGTTGGCAACTTGGAATATAAAGCTAACCAAGTAAACCATTTCACCCTAGGGAGAGATAACGATGATCATAAGACTTTGAAAGAAATTTTCACAGGCTCCTCCCTTCTAATATACTCCCAAGCTCTCCTAACTGAAAAAAAACCATTCATCACATATATCCAAACAAGTTGATCCTTAAATAGACGAATAGGAAGAACATGAGAAAGAACCTCCATAGAGAGAACCAACCAAAGGTGAAGGAATATTCCAACAGATAGGTGCTTCAGACAGGACATCTGTCACTTTAACCATGCATGAGGAACCAGTACCCAAAATAGTTTCTACGGTCCAACAACGACTGTTTTGATAACCATGGATCATTTCAAAACTCGATTTTCCTTCCTTTACTAACCAACTACCTGACATTATGTTGCAGCCTGTTTATGCCCATCACAATGCCTCTTCGTGCATGTGAGCAAATTCTAGTCTGAGAATGAAAAACTGCAGTATTATGAAAATACCTATATTTGAAAATTCTAGACTGAGAATGCCAAATTTTCCATGCTAATTTCATCATAGCTGCCAAATTAAAGTCCACAACATGACGTAGACCCAGTCCCCCCTCCTCTTGTTTTAGGCATAGAGTGTTCCAATTCATCAGATGCAATCCCTTATTTTTAGCAAAGGAAGTTATCTTGTAGCCTTTCAATGATACTACAAGTATACGTTGGCAAGTTAAAGCATAGTAGCCAGTAAATAGAAGAAGAACTCAAAACAGACTAAAGCAATTGTAATCATCTAGCAAATGAGAGGGATAAAGGGTGCCATGAGCCAATCTTGTTAAAAATCTTTCCAATTAAATTTTGACAATGCGAATGTCTCAAGGAGCCATGGAATAAAGGCAATGCTAGATATCTAATAGGTAAAGCACCTATATCGAATTGCAGCAGACTTACAATTTGAGATTTTACATTATCAAAAACACCAAAGAATATAGCCTTGCTTTTATTAACATTTACTTTATGACCAGTTACCTTGTATAAATAATCACATATGAACCTCATAAATAAGGCTCCTTGAGTTATGACACCACAAAAGACAAGAGCATCATCTGCTTAAAGAAGATAATTGACCCCATAATTGCAACCTAATGGACTTGCAGGAGGCAAGGATTTCGAATACAAGCTTTGCACCATGATATGGTCTGAGAGCTCCTCCTCCTGTAATTACAAGGGGCTAATGAAGACCGAGGCTAATCCCCTCGACTGAAAAAACGACATAGTTGGTAACTTGGAATATAAAGCTAACCAAATAAACCATTTCACCATAGGGAGAGATAACGATAACCATAAGACTTTGAAAGAAATTTTCACGGCCTCATCCCTTTTGATGTACTTCCAAACTCTCGTAACAAAGAAAAAACCATCCGCCGCATGAATCCAAACAAGTTGATCCTTAAATAAACGAATAGGAAAAACATGAGAAATAACCTCTTGAGAGAAAACCAACAAAAGATGAAGGAATATTCCAACATATAGGTGCTTCATATAGGAAATTTGTAACTTTAACCATGCATAAGGAACTATACCCAAAAAAGTTTCTATGATCAAACAACAACTGTTATGATAACCATGGGTCATTCGAGAACTCGATTTTCCGTCCATTACTAACCAGCCACGTGACATTATGTTGCAGCCTATTTATGCCCAAAACAATACCTCTTCATGGCAAACTCTAGACCAAGAATGCCAAACTACAGTATTACGAAAATACCTATATTTGAAAAATTTAGCCAAGAGGGTAGATGGGTTGGAGATGACTCTCCATGATAATTGCATCATACCTGCCAAATTAAAGTCCACAACATGACGTAGACCCAGTCCCCCCTCCTCTTGTTTTAGGCATAGAGTGTTCCAATTCACCATATGAAATCCCCTATTTTTAGTAATCCTTAACCAAAGGAAGTTATGTTGCAGCCTCTCAATGATACTACAAGTATATCTTGGCAAGATAAAGGAGAGCAGTCAGTAATAGAAGAAGAACTCAAAATAGACTTAAGCAATCATAATCGTCTTGCAAATGAGATGGATAAAGGATGCCATGAACCAATCTTGCTAAAAATCTTCCCAATTAAAATTTGACAACGCGAATGTCTCAAGGAGCTATGGAATAAAAGCAACCCTAGATATCTAACACGTAAAGCACCTATACTGAACTGAAGCAGACTAACAATCTGAGTTTTCACATGATCCAAAACACCAAAGAATATAGCCTTGCTTTTATTATCATTTACTTTCTGACTAGTTACCTTGCAGAAATAATCACAGATGCACCTCATAGAGGAGGCTCCTTGAGTTATGCACCACAAAAGCCAAGAGCATCATATGTATAAAGAAGATAATTAACCTCGTAATTGCAACCTGATGGAATGGCAGGAGGCAATGACTTGTTACAAAATGATTCTTCAAGCATCCTACTAACATAGTCCATCATGAAAAGAAATAAACATGGGGAGAAGATGTCACATTGACGAAGACCACACTTGCCTTTGAAATAACCCATAGAAAAGGAAGGAGTAGTGATGCATAACTATACACAAGAGACAAAAATAGCAAGAAATCCTAAAGCATAAAGTCAATCAAGAAAAAACTCCACGACACCCTATCATATACGTTGCTAAGATCCAGCTAAAGGCACATTTTCAGTATGGCTAAAGCTCTTGACATAAGGAAACTAGTTCATTAGTCATAAGAGCATTATCAGTTATCAATCTGCCTTTAAGGAAAGCCGCTTGATACGGATGAATGAGACCATCCAATACCTTCCTTAGTCTACATGTAATTATTTTACTGATAATTTTATAGAGCACATTGTACAACTGGATAGGCTGAAAATCCTTCACAGCAGTAGGATAGGAAACTTTAGCAATCAAGCAAATAAAGGTAGCATTAATCTCTTTCAGTAACTTGGTCAATCTAAAAAAGTATTTAAAGGCATAAAAAGGTTCCTTCTTAATAATTCCCTAGCTGAATTTGTAAAACTCAACACCAAAACCGTCAAGGCCTGATACGCTCTTCTCTTTCATGTTTGAAATATACCCCCTTATTTCATCCATAGAGATCTCCTTGGTGAGTTCCAAATATTGTTCAGTGGTGACTCGCCCATCTGGTAAAAAGTTTCCAACTGTAGGATCTTGAGAGGAATAGCTATATTCATCATTCCCTATGAGATTCTCAAAGTGATCAATCATATGAGACTCAGTATCCTTATAATCTGAAATTAGATTTCTATTATTGTCCTTGAAGTAAAGAAATTTATCATTCATCCTCCTAATAACAATTGACATATGAAAAAAAATTAATATTAGAGTCTCTATCCTTTAACCAAGCCTCTGGAGATTTTCTCGCCACGTACTTTCTTCCTTAAGCCAATAGAGATTGAAGTTGCACTATTACTTGAGCTTATTCCGATGCAATAGATAAATCACCTAGGTTGACATCAATGGTCCATTGCAATTCTGCAAGTTTTCCCCTTAAATCCCTTACCTGAAGCCCAATATTATCAAAGGATACTTTGTTCCATCTAGAAATCTCACCATGCAACCTCTTTAGTTGGCCCCAACCCTATACATTGGAGAACTGCCAACCCTACACTACCATGAATGCTTGACTAGGTTCATAAAATCTAGGCCCGCCTCCCAGAGAAAAATAACAAAAAGGTTTAGGCATAGAAGGAAGTATAGAAGAAGGTGAAACTAAAAGAGAGAATGATCTGAAGTTCCCTTCTACAGTAACTCCAATTTAGCATTTGCCAAAGATGTCCGCATTAGCCAATGCTTAAAGTGCACACAAATACATTGGGATCCCACATTGTTGTTCGACTAAAAAAACCAACCAAGAGAAGAACCCAAATATATCAGTGCATAATAAAGTTTCCAGCATCTGCACTGATCTCATTCATATCCCCATAGTTCTTGGATCCCTATGGGATGGAATCAAAGTCATACAAGATCAGCCAAGGCCCTGAATAACTGATTTTCAAATATCTAAGATGATCCCATAAAATCGCTCTTTTTGACATAGAATTCCTCCCATACACCCATGGGATAATAAAAGTATTTGTACTTGGTCTCTGCACCTTAGCAGTAATTGCTTGGTCATAAATAAAAAGGACATTCACAACATATATGTTAGGATTCCATGTCATCATTATTCTAGTTCACCCATCCCTCTCATTAAAGCAAATAATGATTTCATCCTAGTTTCCAGCAGGAAACATAGGCCAACATCGCCATTGAGAATGAGACTTATGATATCCAAAACTCTTCTAGTTGTGTTTATACCTCTAACATTCCGAGTCATGATAGACATAATAGAATTTAGGAAGAGTTAGGCATACATGGGTGGGAGGTACCCCCTTCCTTCTGCACAACACTCGATTTCGATCTCGTAATTATCTGTACTCTTGGTTTGACTTTGTGTTGTGTATGTTGTTATAAACTACCTTTAACTTTGGAGCCAATACTCTTCTCAACCTTCAATTAAGTTTTAACCTTAGAATTAGTAGTAACTTTGATTGAATCAGCAACATCCTCTTGAGGCCTCAACGGAGTATCCTGAGCTGATGATGAAGATACTCGCTCAATCCCCTCATTGTGTTGCATTAGGGGCAAGCACATCCCCGGTTTGCTGCTAACTCATTTTATAACACTATTTTTTCCCTTTTGCTTCCTTTTCATGATTTTTTCTACGCTGGCAAATCACACAAGGTTTCACTCTCAAATTGAAATATTATACAAAAAAAAAAAAAATCACATAAGTTAATAAAAAGTTGAATTTCTTTTGATCAAAATTTTAGGACTAATATTTAATAACTTAAGAATATATTTACTAACCAAAAATACAAAATATTAACCAAAATATGCAAAATAAAAAATAGAAAATAAAAAATTTAAGAAAAGTATAAATTATATAGGTAAATAATATACTTGATATTATAATATATTATTATAAAAGAATTATTTTATAAAAATAAAATGTGATTAATTCTTATTTTAGGTTTGCTGCAATTAAATTTTATTTTCTAACATTGTCGAAGCCCATGGCTTACCTTTTATGCCCTTTTTCTTTTTTTTACAATTTCTATTTTCAAAAATTTCAATACAATATTTACTTAAGTTCTCAATATAGTCTCACAAGTATGTATCTCTCTCTCATCCCAACCCTAACAATCTAATGGTGCTAACTTGGCTCTAAAATAAATCAAGAATTATGATAATGACGATCATAGGTAGTAATGAGTTGGTTTTAAGAACCATATAGGAAAGCATACAAATAATATAATCTACAAAGAGATCCTCCCAACTGAAATTTTGTGTTTATACTTGAATGTGTGATCCCTATTAACTTTAGAGGCATGCACTTCAATAGGAGAAATTGTTAATAAGCTTTGTATTGTAATACTTTTACTCTCTACTTGATCTCTGCGATCAACAGCAGCACCCACCTGGAATATACAAGTATTCACGAAGTTGAGATACGTTTATTAAGGTAATACTCAAATAAAGAAAAGTAGAATGACCAAAAAAGTGGAAATCACATTCATAAATAGAGAAGATAGTGGACTATCACATACCTGCTCCACAAAATCTTTTAATAGTGTTTGGACGTCCAAGAATCGTTTAATTAATGAATTGATTGACTCTGATTGTCCAGTGGTAGTCATCCCAGCAAAAAAGTAGCTTCTCAAATATAACCCTGCCCAATAGCTGCGATATGCATATAGATTTTGAATGTGGTTATCACAATTTAAACCATAGTCTTTAACCATTTCCATCCATCCCTTTTCAAAGTCTTCTACTGTCTCCAAATTATATGACCTTTGAAATTCTGTTGTCCAAGACTCATATAGTATCCCTAGTGGACATGAGAACTTTGATTGTAAGTGCCAAATGCAAAAAGGCATATTTGGAGGTAGGTAACTCCCTTTCAATTGCATCTTTCAATGATAAGTCTTGGTCAATCAAAATTGTTTTTGGAGACTTTTCATTCATGAAGCCTAAAAATGTGTAAAGATGAAGTAAAATAATTTAATAAAAAAAATTGAATAATTCATTAGAAAAATAATGCTTACTTTCAAGGCCTATGAAAACGACATGCTTTTCTCATTTCGCAGTAGAACACTTCCAAAGAAACATGTGTTTCCATGGTTGTTTACACCAACCCAAATCCCATATGGCATATAATAATTGTTTAAGTGGTAAGTGGTGTCAAATACTACCACGGCACGATACAATTGATATGATCGAACAGATGTCCCATACAACCAAGCAATGTGCTCAAGCTGATCAAATTCATCCACTTTCACTTCGTACTTGAAATCAGGGTCTTGCTTCCTCAACTTTTATATAGCATTAGAATCTTACCAATGTCATTTTTGGCGTTCTACGGCCTTGATCAAATTTCGTATGTCCCTATCACTAAAAGGCAAATGACCTGGTTCAAGACCCAATTCCATTTCCAACATCTGAAGTATGCACTTCACCTCCACCCCATCTTTCGAAAATAATGCAATTAGCTCTTTGATGCTTTTAGGTATACTACGATGTGCGGGCAGAAACGTAGTTCATTCTCACTCAATAATGCATGGTTATGATCATTGGCAAAATGAAATCACAACTCTTGACAAAGTTGCAATAAAATTCATGTCATTTGTACAGTTGGAAATAGTTGATTCACATAGGGAACTTCACCAGTGTCAATAGATTGTATTCGGGACTGATTTGTATTTGCTGTCACTTGTAACATTTCCTCAGATAACATACCCTATACATGTTGAATAGGCAAAATAAGCAAACATGTAGTAAACTTTGTATGCAAAAATGGGCAAATTAAACAAACATGTAGTAAACTTTACAATATGCAACAATGGGCAAATTGATAACATGCTTAATAGAAAATAAAAAGAGGAAACAAGGTAAATAGAACACCTTTACCTCATCGAGTTCTAAATTTGCATGAATATTATCCATGTCAGTTGGGGATGTACCATAGAATTTGCTTGATGCAGCCATATCATAAAAGTCATCCATGGATGATGTAACATAGAATCCATCAATCTTGCTTAGTGCATCCACATCATGAAAGTCATCCATGGACTAGATGCAATGGATTGGAGGTCATACGCAAACTCTTATAAGATTCGAAGTGTTAAATGTACAATGTACACTAATAAAACTTATCAACGGCAGCTCAATATGCAATTATCAGCAATTACTCCATATTCAAAGAGAGAGAGATAGACTCTCAAACAATAGCTCTCTCTCTCTCTCTCTCTCTCTCTCTCAAAATCATTTAATGATTTTGTATCTCTCTTTGAGGTTAATACTTCTGTCTGCAATGGCTTACCTTTTTCTCCCATCTTCCATCTGGTTTCAAATAGAAGCTCTTTTTATCCTTTGTGAATTGGGTTTAATACTATTGTCTCTATTTTTCTTGTTCGACACTCTCTTTCCTCGTTTGAAGCATTTTCTTAAATCCAATTTTTTATCATTATCTAACATTACTCAATATTTGTCACTACTCTCTCTCTCTCCCTCCCTCTCTCTCGCTCTCTGTTTCTGTGTGTGTGCGTAAATGATTGATTCAATGGACTGCTGAAAATGTTCACTATTATCAAGAGTTTTCTAGATCATATCTGGTTTTTCCCTCTAAATCATATCCCAACAAATCTGGTTTTTCTCTCTAGATCATAGTCAAGAAAGAGAGCAAAATCATAGTCAAGAAAGACATCATGAAAATCAATGGGGAAAACCCCTGAATTCTAGAGAGAGAAACAATTAGAGCATCAAAACTGCATAAGAAAAAAAAAAAAAAAATTATACCCAGGACTGGAAAGAAAATTGACAGTCGAGATTGAATATCTGTTTGTCCTTATAAGTATTGAGATTTTGAATTTCCTTGTTTAGTTGGAATGAGAAAGAGGGATGTTGAGAGAGAGAGCACCACTATGAGAAGTCTCTTGTTCGTGAAAAAGGGAGAGAGAGATCTCTTGGAACTG